>NW_026904231.1:0-63653 GCF_024500275.1 Phycodurus eques | reverse complement strand
CCCACAACCTCTGAGAGGCTTGGAAGTGGCCTCTCCTGAAAGCTGGATTCCCAAGGCTTGTCTGTGTAAATTCCTAGCCCGCTAGGCAGAAATTAGGCGACCTAAAGTCGTGCCGAAGTCAAATCGGTCGTCATGGTACTCGAGCGAAATTGAGTGCTTTAACGCTCGCCGCTCGACCCCACGACCTCCGAGCGGCTCGGAAGAGGCCTCCACTGAAAGCTGGATTCCCACCGACTGTTTGTTTCAAATCTTAGCCCACTAGCTCAAAAGTAAGCGCTAAAAAGTCCTGCCAAAATCACATAGGTCGTCATGTTACAATTTAGTCAATAAAGGCCTACTACTGGAGCGAAACCGAGTGCTTTGACGCTCGCCGTTCGGTCCCACGACCTCCAAGAGGCTTGGAAGAGGCCTCCCCTGAAAGCTGGATTCCCACCGATCGTTTGTTTCAAATCTTCGCCCAGTAACTGAAAAGTAGGCGCTAAAAAGTCCTGCCAAAATCACATAGGTCGTCATGTTACAATTTAGTCAATAAAGGCCTACTACTGGACCGAAAATGAGTGCTTTAACGCTCGCCACTCTGCCCCACAGCCGTCCAGAGACTCGGGGGAGGCGTCCACTGAAAGCTGGATTCCCACCGATCATTTGTTTCAAATCTTAGCGCACTAGGTCAAAAGTAAGCGCTAAAAAGTCCTCCCAAAGTCACATAGGTTGTCATGTTACAATTTAGTCAATAAAGGCCTACTACTGGAGCGAAAACAAGTGCTTTGACGCTCGCCGTTCGGCCCCACAGCTGTCCACAGACTCGGGGGAGGCCTCCCCTGAAAGCTGGATTCCCACCGATCGTTTTTTTCAAATCTTAGCCCACTAGCTCAAAAGTAAGCGCTAAAACGTCTTGCCAAAGTCACATAGGTCGTCATGTTACAATTTAGTCATTAAAGGCCTACGACTGGAGCGAAACCAAGTGCTTCGACGCTCGCCGTTCGGCCCCACAAGCTCCGAGAGGCTTGGAAGAGGCCTCCCTTGAAAGCTGGATTCCCAAGGCTTGTCTGTGTGATTTCCTAGCCCGCTAGGCTGAAATTAAGCGACCTAAAGTCGTGCCGAAGTCAAATCGGTCGTCATGGTACTCGAGCGAAACTGAGTGCTTTAACGGTCGCCGCTCGGCCCCACAGCAGTCCAGAGACTCGGGGTAGGCCTCCCCTGAAAGCTGGATTCCCACCGATCGTTTGTTTTAAATCTTAGCCCACTAGCTCAAACGTAAGCGCTAAAAAGTCCTGCCAAATTCACATAGGTCGTCATGTTACAATTTAGTCAATAAAGGCCTACTACTGGAGCGAAACCGAGTGCTTTGACGCTCGCCGTTCGGCCCCACGACCTCCGAGAGACTTGGAGGAGGCCTCCCCTGAAAGCTGGATTCCCACCAATCGTTTGTTTTATATCTTAGCCAACTAGCTGAAAAGTAGGCGCTAAAATGTCCTGCCAAAATCACATAGGTTGTCATGTTACAATTTAGTCATTAAAGGCCTACGACTGGAGAGAAACCGAGTGCTTTGACGCTCGCCGTTCGGCCCCACAGCAATCCAGAGACTCGGGGGAGGCATCCCCTGAAATCTGGAATCCCACCGATTGTTTGTTTCAAATCTTAGCCAACTAGCTCAAAAGTAAGCCCTAAAAAGTCCAACCAAAGTCACATAGGTTGTCATGTTACAATTTAGTCAATAAAGGCCTACTGCTGGAGCGAAACCGAGTGCTTTGACGCTCGCCGCTCGGCCCCAAAGCCGTCCAGAGACTCGGGTGAGGCTTCCCCTGAAAGCTGGATTCCCACCGATCGTTTGTTTCAAATCCTAGCCCACTAGCTCAAACGTAGGCGCTAAAACGTCTTGCCAAAGTCACATAGGTCGTCATGTTACAATTTAGTCAATAAAGGCCGACTACTGGAGAGAAACTGAGTGCTTTAAACGCTCGCCGTTCGGCCCCAGAACCTCCGAGAGGCTTGGAAGAGGCCTCCCCTGAAAGCTGGATTCCCACCGATCGTTTGTTTCAAATCTTCGCCCAGTAACTGAAAAGTAGGTGCTAAAATGTCCTGCCAAAGTCACATAGGTCGTCATGTTACAATTTAGTCAATAAAACCCTACTACTGGAGCGAAACAGAGTGCTTTGACGCTCGCCGTTCGGCCTCACGAGCTCCGAGAGGCTTGGAAGAGGCCTCCCTTGAAAGCTGGATTCCCAAGGCTTGTTTGTGTAAATTCCTAGCCCGCTAGGTAGAAATTAAGCGACCTAAAGTCGTGCCGAAGTCAAATCGGTCGTCATGGTACTCGAGCGAAACTGAGTGCTTTATCGCTCGCCCCCACAGCCGTCCAGAGACTCGGGGGAGGACTCCCCTGAAAGCTGGATTCCCACCGATCGTTTGTTTCAAATCTTAGCGCACTAGGTCAAAAGTAAGCGCTAAAACGTCCTGCCAAAATCACATAGGTCGTCATGTTACAAATTACTCAATAAAGGCCTCCTACTGGACCGAAACTGAGTGCTTTAACGCTCGCCGCTCGGCCCCACAGCCGTCCAGAGACTCGGGGGAGGACTCCCCTGAAAGCTGGATTCCCACCGATCGTTTGTTTCAAATCTTAGCGCACTAGGTCAAAAGTAAGCGCTAAAACGTCCTGCCAAAATCACATAGGTCGTCATGTTACAAATTACTCAATAAAGGCCTCCTACTGGACCGAAACTGAGTGCTTTAACGCTCGCCGCTCGGCCCCACAGCCGTCCAGAGACTCGGGTGAGGTTTCCCCTGAAAGCTGGATTCCCACCGATCGTTTGATTCAAATCTTAGCCCACTAGCTCAAAAGTAAGCGCTAAAATGTCCTGCCAAAGTCACATAGGTCGTCATGTTACAATTTAGTCAATAAAGGCCTACTACTGGAGAGAAACCAAGTGCTTTGACGCTCGCCGATAGGCCCCACGACCTCTGAGAGGCTTGGAAGTGGCCTCCCCTGAAAGCTGGATTCCCAAGGATTTTCTGTGTGAATTCCTAGCCCGCTAGG
Organism: Phycodurus eques; assembly: GCF_024500275.1. Classification (NCBI taxonomy): domain Eukaryota; kingdom Metazoa; phylum Chordata; class Actinopteri; order Syngnathiformes; family Syngnathidae; genus Phycodurus; species Phycodurus eques. The sequence goes on along the minus strand of NW_026904231.1, from coordinate 60,618 downwards.
CTGAAATTAAGCGACCTAAAGTCGTGCCGAAGTCAAATCGGTCGTCATGGTACTCGAGCAAAACTGAGTGCTTTAACGCTCGCCGCTCGGCCCCACAGCCGTCCAGAGACTCGGGGGAGGACTACCCGGAAAGCTGGATTCCCACCGATCGTTTGTTTCAAATCTTAGCGCACTAGGTCAAAAGTAACCGCTAAAACGTCCTGCCAAAGTCACATAGGTTGTCATGTTACAATTTAGTCAATATAGGCCTCCTACTGGAGCGAAACCGAGTGCATTGACGCTCGCCGTTCGGCCCCACGACCTCCGAGAGGCTTGGAAGAGTCCTCCCCTGAAAGCTGGATTCCCACCGATCATTTGTTTAAAATCTTAGCCCAGTAGCTGAAAAGTAGGCGCTAAGAAGTCCTGCCAAAATCACATAGGTCGTCATGTTACAATTTAGCCAATAAAGGCCTCCTACTGGACCGAAACTGAGTGCTTTAACGCTCGCCGCTCGGCCCCACAGCCGTCCAGAGACTCGGGGGGGGGCCTCCCCTAAAAGCTGGATTCCCACCGATCGTTTGTTTCAAATCTTAGCCCAGTAGCTGAAAAGTAGCCGCAAAAAAGTCTTGCCAAAGTGACATAGGTCGTTATGTTACAATTTAGTCAATAAAGACCTACTACTGGAGCGAAACCGAGTGCTTTGACGCTCGCCGTTCGGCCCCACGACCTCTGAGAGGCTTGGAAGAGGCCTCCCCTGAAAGATGGATTCCCAAGGATTGTCTGTGTGAATTCCTAGCCCGCTAGGCTGAAATTAAGCGACCTAAAGTCGTGCCGAAGTCAAATCGGTCGTCATGGTACTCGAGCAAAACTGAGCGCTTTAACGCTCGCCGCTCGGCCCCACAGCCGTCCAGAGACTAGGGGGAGGGCTCCCCTTAAAGCTGGATTCCCACCGATCGTTTGTTTCAAATCTTAGCGCACTAGGTCAAAAGTAAGCGCTAAAAAGTCCTGCCAAAATCACATAGGTTGTCATGTCACAATTTAGTCAATAAAGGCCTCCTACTGGAGCGAAACCAAGTGCTTTGACGCTCGCCGTTCGGCCCCACAGCCGTCCAGAGTCTCGGGGGAGGCCTCCCCTGAAAGCTGGATTCCCACCGATCGTTTGTTTCAAATCTTAGCCCACTGGCTCAAAAGTAAATGCTAAAAGGTCTTGCCTAAGTCACATAGGTCGTCATGTTACAATTTAGTCAATAAAGGCCTACTACTGGAGCGAAACCGAGTGCTTTGACGCTCGCCGTTCGGCCCCACGACCTCCGAGAGGCTTGGAAGAGGCCTCCCCTGAAAGCTGGATTCCCACCGATCGTTTGTTTCAAATCTTAGCTCACTAGCTCAAAAGTAAGCGCTAAAAAGTCCTGCCAAAATCACATCGGTCGTCATGTTACAATTTAGTCAATAAAGTCCTACTACTGGAGCGAAACTGAGTGCTTTGACGCACGCCGTTCGGCCCCACGACCTCTGAGAGGCTTGGAAGAGGCCTCCCCTAAAAGCTGGATTCCCACCGATCGTTTGTTTCAAATCTTAGCTCACTAGCTCAAAAGTAAGCGCTAAACAGTCCTGCCAAAATCACATAGGTCGTCATGTTACAATTTAGTCAATAAAGGCCTACTACTGGAGAGAAACCGAGTGCTTTGACGCTCGCCGTTCGACCCCACAGCTGTCCAGAGACTCGCGGGTGGCCTCCCCTGAAAGCTGGATTCCCAAGGATTGTCTGTGTCAATTCCTAGCCCGTTAGGCTGAAATTAAGCGACCTAAAGTAGTGCCGAAGTCAAATCGGTCGTCATGGTACTCGAGCAAAACTGAGTGCTTTAACGCTCGCCGCTCGGCCCCACAGCCGTCCAGAGACTCGGGGGAGGACTTCCCTGAAAGCTGGATTCCCACCGATAATGTGTTTCAAATCTTAGCCCACTAGCTCAAAAGTAAGCGCTAAAAAGTCCTGCCAAAATCACATAGGTCGTCATGTTACAATTTAGTCAATAAAGGCCTACTACTGGAGCGAAAACGAGTGCTTTGACACTCGCCGTTAGGCCCCACAACCTCTGAGAGGCTTGGAAGTGGCCTCTCCTGAAAGCTGGATTCCCAAGGCTTGTCTGTGTAAATTCCTAGCCCGCTAGGCAGAAATTAGGCGACCTAAAGTCGTGCCGAAGTCAAATCGGTCGTCATGGTACTCGAGCGAAATTGAGTGCTTTAACGCTCGCCGCTCGACCCCACGACCTCCGAGCGGCTCGGAAGAGGCCTCCACTGAAAGCTGGATTCCCACCGACTGTTTGTTTCAAATCTTAGCCCACTAGCTCAAAAGTAAGCGCTAAAAAGTCCTGCCAAAATCACATAGGTCGTCATGTTACAATTTAGTCAATAAAGGCCTACTACTGGAGCGAAACCGAGTGCTTTGACGCTCGCCGTTCGGTCCCACGACCTCCAAGAGGCTTGGAAGAGGCCTCCCCTGAAAGCTGGATTCCCCCCGATCGTTTTTTCAAATCTTAGCCCAGTAGCTGAAAAGTAGGCGCTAAAAAGTCCTGCCAAAATCATATAGGTCGTCATGTTACAATTGAGTCAATAAAGGCAGACTACTGGAGCGAAATCGAGTGCTTTGACGCTCGCCGTTCGGCCCCACGACCTCCGAGTGGCTTGGAAGAGGCCTCCCCTGAAAGCTGGATTCCCACCGATCGTTTGTTTCAAATCTTAGCCCAGTAGCTGAAAAGTAGGCGCTAAAAAGCCCTGCCAAAATCACATAGGTCGTCATGTTACAATTTAGTCAAAAAAGGCCTCTTACTGGACCGAAACTGAGTGCTTTAACGCTCGCCGCTCGGCTCCACAGCCGTTCAGAAACTCGGGGGAGGCCTCCCCTGAAAGCTGGATTCCCACCGATCGTTTGTTTCAAATCTTAGCCCAGTAGCTGAAAAGTAGGCGCTAAAAAGCCCTGCCAAAATCACATAGGTCGTCATGTTACAATTTAGTCAAAAAAGGCCTCTTACTGGACCGAAACTGAGTGCTTTAACGCTCGCCGCTCGGCTCCACAGCCGTTCAGAAACTCGGGGGAGGCCTCCCCTGAAAGCTGGATTCCCACCGATCGTTTGATTCAAATCTTATCCCAGTAGCTGAAAAGTAGGCACTAAAAAGTCCTGCCAAAGTCACATAGGTCGTCATGTTACAATTGAGTCAATAAAGGCCGACTACTGGAGCGAAATCGAGTGCTTTGACGCTCGCCGTTCGGCCCCACGACCTCCGAGTGGCTTGGAAGAGGCCTCCCCTGAAAGCTGGATTCCCACCGATCGTTTGATTCAAATCTTAGCCCAGTAGCTGAAAAGTAGGCACTAAAAAGTCCTGCCAAAGTCACATAAGTCGTCATGTTACAATTTAGTCAATAAAGGCCTACTACTGGAGCGAAACCGATTGCTTTGACGCTCGCCGTTAGGCCCCACGACCTCTGAGAGGCTTAAAAGTGGCTTCCCCTGAAAGCTGGATTCCCAAGGATTGTCTGTGTGAATTCCTAGCCCGCTAGACTGAAATTAAGCGACCTAAAGTCGTGCCGAAGTCAAATCGGTCGTCATGGTACTCGAGCGAAACTGAGTGCTTTAACGCTCGCCGCTCGGCCCCACAGCCGTCCAGAGACTCAGGGGAGGACTCCCCTGAAAGCTGGATTCCCACCGATCCTTTGTTTCAAATCTTAGCCCACTAACTCAAAAGTAGGTGCTAAAATATATGGGCTAAGATTTGAAACAAACGTGACAACATAGGTTGTCATGTCATGTTACAATTGAGTCAATAAAGGCCTACTACTGGAGCGAAACCGAGTGCTTTAACGCTCGCCGTTCGGCCCCACGACCTCCGAGAGGCTCGGAAGAGGCCTCCCCTGAAAGCTGGATTCCCACCGATCGTTTGTTTCAAATCTTAGCCCAGTAGCTGAAAAGTAGGCGCTAAAACGTCCTGCCAAAGTCACATAGGTCGTCATGTTACAATTGAGTCAATAAAGGCCGAAAGTTTGAAAAACAAACAAACTTTTATGTCACTTCTGAATTCAAAAGTAGCTATCATTTTTTTGTGTATTTGTAATAACATGAGGCAGTCATACATTTATGTAGGTTCAGAGTCACAATGTATCATGTAAATACATGCAAATGAATGCACTGCATGTGGGAGTTATGTCTTTTAATTGCACATTGTGCAAAAAAAAAAATTGCAAAATCTTAGTTAATACTTGATTGGAGTCAAAGAAATCATTTCTTAGTTCAGATGCAAGACAACTAATTGTGTTCTTGAACGCATCATATTTATACCCTTAAAAAAAATGTGAGTGCAGCATTTCTGCTCACAACTCTGCCCTTTAAACACTGACTCTCATAGTGTGGTATGAGTACCACTTGTGGTATGCTGGCTCCCTCTAGTGGTACCCAAACAGATCACTGAATTCATTGTTCACATTGTGCATAAATGTTACATGGGCTTCAACTTTTCTTTTTCTTCATCCAGTACAGTACATAAGTATAGTTCGGTTGTATTTCCCTTTTCGGTACAATATTTTTGCCTTTAACCATTCAGAAATATTTGCTTTTAAACATTAATTTAGGTGAAACTTTCTTTTTCACCTAATTCAGGTGCATCTTGAATCTAATTGGTTACTTAAACATATCATTCCAAGATACAACTATAAAGTCAGGATTTATGATCGATCGTTTGTTTCAAATCTTAGCCCAGTAGCTGAAAAGTAGGCGCTAAAAAGTCCTGCCAAAGTCGCATAGGTCGTCATGTTACAATTTAGTCAATAAAGGCCTACTACTGGAGCGAAACCGAGTGCTTTGACGCTCGCCGTTCGGGCCCACGACCTCCAAGAGGCTTGGAAGAGGCCTCCCCTGAAAGCTGGATTCCCACCGATCGTTTGTTTTAAATCTTAGCCCACTAGCTCAAAAGTAAGCGCTAAAAAGTCCTGCCAAAATCACATAGGTCGTCATGTTACAATTTAGTCAATAAAGGCCGAAAGTTGAAAAACAAACAAACTTTTATGTCACTTCTGAATTCAAAAGTAGCTATTTATCAATTTTTTGTGTATTTGTAATAACATGAGGCAGTCATACATTTATGTAGGTTCAGAGTCACAATGTATCATGTAAATACATGCAAATGAATACACTGCAGGTGGGAGTTATGTCTTTTAATTGCACATTGTGCAAAAAAAAAATTGCAAAATCTTAGTTAATACTTGATTGGAGTCAAAGAAATCATTTCTTAGTTCAGATGCAAGACAATTAATTGTGTTCTTGAACGCATCATATTTATACCCTTAAAAAAAATGTGAGTGCAGCATTTCTGCACACAACTCTGCCTTGACACACTGACTCTCAAAGTGTGGTATCAGTACCACTTGTGGTATGCTGGCTCCCTCTAGTGGTACCCAAACAGATCACTGAATTCATTGTTCACATTGTGCATAAATGTTACATGGGCTTCAACTTTTCTTTTTCTTCATCCAGTACAGTACATAAGTACAGTTCGGTTGTATTTCCCTTTTAGGTACAATATTTTTGCCTTTAACCATTCAGAAATATTTGCTTTTAAACATTAATTTAGGTGAAATTTTTATTTAACTTGTACGTGCAATACATTTTAATGAAATTACTTAAGTCATTTTTTCCCTCTATTTTAAAGCACAGTGTTAATGTTCAAACTCTGCATGTTACTGTGGCTAATGGAAAAAAAAATCAAATGTTTGGATGCCTCCGTGTTTTAATGTTGGTGATTATGGTGGAGCTTGGAGAGTTAAGTGTTTGTTTGTTTTTTGAGGTACAACTTTGTGAAAAAATTTGAGAATCACTGCCTTAAAAAGTTAAACCGCAACAAGATTTAAGTTGTAAACAACTGGAATATGTCTTTTCTCCTGCTCCAGGCTCAGCTTGAACACAAATGAGGTACTTGAACGCATCACACAATTGCAATGTTACTTTCAACTGTAGCTTCATTATTAAAACTCGGGATTGCTGCACACAACTATGCTCTAGTAATGTATAAAGCGCAGCAGGATTCCTGCAGTAAACGACACAAAAGATGCAATTTTTTTCAGTATAAAGGAATATACATGGAATTTCTGCCTTAAAATATGAAAATAGAGCATGTTTTCTGTAGAAAATTGTTATATATACAGTTTTAAGAAGCTGAATTCTTATGGGGAAACTTGATAAATGGAAAAAACTAGTCTTTTAATGCATCTAAATAATGCAGTGAGATTCCACAAATCTTCCCGAAAAAAAGTTATTTTTCACCTAATTCAGGTGCATCTTGAATCTAATTGGTTACTTAAACATATCATTCCAAGATACAACTATAAAGTCAGGATTTATGCCTTAGAATCTGCAAATACAGCATGATTTCTGTCGGAAATAGTTCCATACGCAGCTTTTAAGAAGCTGAGAAACTTGATAAATGGGGAAAAACTAGTATTACGGTCCATATAAATCAATTCCATATATTACAAATCTTACTTGAACGTATCATTCCACCAAACAACTATAAACTCATGATTTCTGGCTTAAAATGTTGAATCCATACAAATGACAAAACAAACGAACAAACACAAAACAACAACTAATTGGGTACCTGAACGCCACACGAAACCCTCGGCGCTGTCAAACACTTCAAAATCGCACTTTCGACTCCTCCGTCTCCGGAGCTCCACCACCAAGCCGCACAATGCAGCTCGCCGCGATCTCAGCACGCAGCGGACACGCACATGGAGGCGGGCGGGCGCTTCTCTGCAGGGACCCCCGGCGTCAAGCGGCAGCCGCGCGGTCGAGGCTGAGCGGCACTCTGCAATTTGCTCGCGCGAGGAAGGGGAGGAAGACGAGAGTGAGGAAGGAGGGGGCAGATGTGGAGGAGTGTGCAAGGAGGAGGAGGGAAGTTGTTTCCTGCAAGGACCGCCCCCCAAAACCGGAGAAGATTTCCTCTTGACTTTTGCACTCCAACAAAGTTCACGTGCACCTTTTTTTTTTTTTTTTGTAAGGGGGAGGGGCTAAAACGTCATCATTTACTCAACTGCAGATGGGAGAGGGCGGAAGAGTATTGCCTTGTGTGGCAAGTAAAAGTGGAGTTTGAAGCAAAATAAGACTGATGATGATAGACTCTGCACTATTAATTAATCTGAGAAACTCTTCCATAGGTGCTGCTGCTTTGGTTTGCGACATCTGCGATCTGAAAAATAGTGTTACGGTGGTCGTGGGGTGTCTATTGGAGGGAAGCGTGAGCCAAGTCAACAATTTCATGAATCCAAGAGACTGTTTACACGGCAAGGTAGATGCTGCTGTTTCGGTTCGCAACAGAGTTCTCCTGGAGGCTGAATCACCGTCATGTGAGTCAATTTGAGGGAGGCATTAATTTGCCCAACTGGTGGACTTAATTCATCTGAGAGGCTCTTGACGTGGTAGACGGGAGGTGCTCCTGTTTTGGTTAACAACAGAGTTCAACTGAACTCAGAAGTAAACTCTTAAATGTCCATTTTTTTGAACAATAGCGTCTTTCAAAAAACGATCATGTCAGCTTTAAGGAAACGTGACCTAACATCTGCTCCTCCGTCGAGGACATGAGATAATATAAACCTATTAAAACGACAAACTAAATCCAGTAAATTGTATTTTTGCTGTGAGATTAAAACACCAAGAAATTTGAGTATTTTAGTATGTTCTATTATCAATTATTTTTGATAGAAGGCCAACCAGACTGAAATATGAAAAGATAAGATACATCCCGTGTGTTCTTGTCTTACTTTAATGGTTTTATAAGATGAATAAAGTGCACTTTGCAGGTCATCACATGCACTCCCCACGAGTTGGAAATTAAGAACCCTAAAAGTCGCGCCAAATTCCCAGAGGTCCTCATGTTACAATTTAGTCAAAAAAGGCCTCCTACTGGACCGAAACTGAGTGCTTTAACGCTCGCCGTTCGGCCCCACGACCTCCGAGAGACTTGGAAGAGACCTCATCTGAAAGCTGGATTCCGAAGGATTGTCTGTGTGAATTCCTAGCCCGCTAGGCTGAAATTAAGCGACCTAAAGTCGTGCCGAAGTCAAATCGGTCGTCATGGTACTCGAGCGAAACTGAGTGCTTTAACGCTCGCCACTCGGCCCCACAGTCGTCCAGAGACTCGGGGGAGGCCTCCCCTGAAATCTGGAATCCCACCGATCGTTTGTTTCAAATCTTAGCCAACTAGCTCAAAAGTAAGCGCTAAAAAGTCCAACCAAAGTCACATAGGTTGTCATGTTACAATTTAGTCAATAAAGGCCTACGACTGGAGAGAAACCGAGTGCTTTGACGCTCGCCGTTCGGCCCCACAGCAATCCAGAGACTCGGGGGAGGCCTCCCCTGAAATCTGGAATCCCACCGATCGTTTGTTTCAAATCTTAGCCAACTAGCTCAAAAGTAAGCGCTAAAAAGTCCAACCAAAGTCACATAGGTTGTCATGTTACAATTTAGTCAATAAAGGCCTACTGCTGGAGCGAAACCGAGTGCTTTGACGCTCGCCGTTCGGCCCCATGACCTCCGAGAGGCTTGGAAGAGGCCTCCCCTGAAAGCTGGATTCCCACCGATCGTTGGTTTTAAATCTTAGCCCAGTAGCTGTAAAGTAGGCGCTAAAAAGAAAAAAACTGAGTGCTTTAACGGTCGCCGCTCGGCCACACAGCCGTCCAGAGACTCGGGGGAGGACTCCCCTGAAAAGCTGGATTCCCACCGATCGTTTGTTTCGGCCCCACAGCTGTCCAGAGACTCGGGGGAGGCCTCCCCTGAAGGCTGGATTCCCACCGATCGTTTGTTTCAAATCTTAGCGCACTAGCTCAAAAGTAAGCGCTAAAAAATATGGGCTAAGATTTGAAACAAACGTGACAACATAGGTTGTCATGTCATGTTACAATTTAGTCAATAAAGGCCTACTACTGGAGCGAAACCGAGTGCTTTGACGCTCGCCGTTCGGCCTCACGACCTCAGAGAGGCTCGGAAAGAGGCCTCCCCTGAAAGCTGGATTCCCACCGATCGTTTGTTTCAAATCTTAGCCCAGTAGCTGAAAAGTAGGCGCTAAAAAGTCCTGCCAAAATCACATAGGTCGTCATGTTACAATTTAGTCAAAAAAGGCCTCCTACTGGACCGAAACTGAGTGCTGTAACGCTCGCCGCTCGGCCCCACAGCCGTCCAGAGACTCGGGGGAGGCCTCCCCTGAAAGCTGGATTCCCACCGATCGTTTGTTTCAAATCTTAGCCCAGTAGCTGAAAAGTAGGCGCAAAAAATCCCTGCCAAAGTCACAGAGGTCGTCATGTTACAATTTAGTCAATAAAGGCCTACTACTGGAGCGAAAACGAGTGCTTTGACGCTCGCCGTTCGGCCCCACAGCTGTCCAGAGACTCGGGGGAGGCCTCCCCTGAAAGCTGGATTCCCACCGATCGTTTTTTTCAAATCTTAGCCCACTAGCTCAAATGTAAGCGCTAAAACGTCTTGCCAAAGTCACATAGGTCGTCATGTTACAATTTAGTCATTAAAGGCCTACGACTGGAGCGAAACCAAGTGCTTCGACGCTCGCCGTTCGGCCCCACAAGCTCCGAGAGGCTTGGAAGAGGCCTCCCTTGAAAGCTGGATTCCCAAGGCTTGTCTGTGTTATTTCCTAGCTCGCTAGGCTGAAATTAAGCGACCTAAAGTCGTGCCGAAGTCAAATCGGTCGTCATGGTACTCCAGCGAAACTGAGTGCTTTAACGGTCGCCGCTCGGCCCCACAGCAGTCCAGAGACTCGGGGTAGGCCTCCCCTGAAAGCTGGATTCCCACCGATCGTTTGTTTTAAATCTTAGCCCACTAGCTCAAACGTAAGCGCTAAAAAGTCCTGCCAAAATCACATAGGTCGTCATGTTACAATTTAGTCAATAAAGGCCTACTACTGGAGCGAAACCGAGTGCTTTGACGCTCGCCGTTCGGCCCCACGACCTCCGAGAGACTTGGAGGAGGCCTCCCCTGAAAGCTGGATTCCCACCGATCGTTTGTTTCAAATCTTAGCCCAGTAGCTGAAAAGTAGGCGCAATAAAGTCCTGCCAAAATCACATAGGTCGTCATGTTACAATTTAGTCAATAAAGGCCTCCTACTGGAGCGAAACCGAGTGCTTTGACGCTCGCCGTTCGGCCCCACGACCTCCGAGAGGCTTGGAAGAGGCCTCCCCTGAAAGCTGGATTCCCACCGATCGTTTGTTTCAAATCCTAGCCCAGTAGCTAAAATGTAGGCGCTAAAAAGTCCTGCCAAAATCACATAGGTCGTCATGTTACAATTTAGTCAATAAAGGCCTCCTACTGGACCGGAACTGAGTGCTTTAATGCTCGCCGCTCGGCCCCACAGCCGTCCAGAGACTCAAGGGAGGCGTCCCCTGAAAGCTGGATTCCCACCGATCGTTTGTTTCAAATCTTAGCCCACTAGCTCAAAACTAGGCGCTAAAATGTCCTGCCAAAGTCACATAGGTCGTCATGTTACAATTTAGTCAATAAAGGCCTACTCCTGGAGAGAAACCAAGTGCTTTGACGCTCGCCGTTCGGCCCCACAGCTGTCCAGAGACTCGGGGGAGGCCTCCCCTGAAAGCTGTATTCCCACCGATCGTTTGTTTCAAATCTTAGCCCACTAGCTCAAAAGTAAGCGCTAAAAAGTCTTGCCAAATTCACATAGGTCGTCATGTTACAATTTAGTCAATAAAGGCCTACTACTGGAGCGAAACCGAGTGCTTTGACGCTCGCCGTTCGGCCCCACGACCTCCGAGAGGCTTGGAAGAGGCCTCCCCTGAAAGCTGGATTCCCACCGATCGTGTGTTTCAAATCTTAGCCCACTAGCTTAAAAGTAGGCGCTAAAAAGTCTTACCAAAGTCACATTGGTCGTCATGTTACAATTTAGTCAATAAAGGACTACTACTGTCGAGAAACCGAATGCTATGACGGTCGCCGTTCGGCCCCACGACCTCCGAGAGGCTTGGAAGAGGCCTCCCCTGAAAGCTGGATTCCCACCGATCGTTTGTTTCAAATCGTAGCCCACTAGCTCAAAAGTAAGCGCTAAAAAGTCCTGCCAAAGTCACATAGGTTGTCATGTTACAATTTAGTCAATAAAGGCCTACTACTGGAGCAAAACCGAGTGCTTCGACGTTCGCCGTTCGGCCCCACGAGCTCCGAGAGGCTTGGAAGAGGCCTCCCTTGAAAGCTGGATTCTCAAGGCTTGTCTGTGTGAATTCCTAGCCCGCTAGGCTGAAATTAAGCGACCTAAAGTCGTGCCGAAGTCAAATCGGTCGTCATGGTACTCGAGCGAAACTGAGTGCTTTAATGCTCGCCGCTCGGCCCCACAGCCGTCCAGAGACTCGGGGGAGGCCTCCCCTGAAAGCTGGATTCCCACCGATCGTTTGTTTTAAATCTTAGCCCACTAGCTCAAACGTAAGCGCTAAAAAGTCCTGCCAAAATCACATAGGTCGTCATGTTACAATTTAGTCAATAAAGGCCTATCACTGGACCGAAACTGAGTTCTTTAACGATCGCCGCTCAGCCCCACAGCCGTCCAGAGACTCAGGGGAGGCCTCCCCTGAAAGCTGGATTCCCACCGATCGTTTGTTTCAAATCTTAGCCCACTAGTTCAAAAGTAGGCACTAAAAAGTCCTGCCAAATTCACATAGGTCGTCATGTTACAATTTAGTCAATAAAGGCCTACGACTGGAGAGAAACTGAGTGCTTTGACGCTCACCGTTCGGCCCCACAACCGTCCAGAGATTCGGGGGAGGCCTCCCCTGAAAGCTGGATTCCCACCGATCGTTTTTTTCAAATCTTAGCCCAGTAGCTGAAAAGTAAGCGCTAAAAAGTCCTGCCAAAATCACATAGGTCGTCATGTTACAATTTAGTCAATAAAGGCCTACTACTGGAGCGAAACCGAGTGCTTTGACGCTCACCGCTCGGCCCCACAACCTCTGAGAGGCTTGAAAGAGGCCTCCCCTGAAAGCTGGATTCCCACCGATCGTTTATTTCAAATCTTAGCCCAGTAGCTGAAAAGTAGGCGCTAAAAAGTCCTGCCAAAATCACATAGGTCGTTGTTACAATTTACTCAATAAAGGCCAACTACTGGAGAGAAACAGAGTGCTTTGACGCTCGCCGTTCGCCCCCACAGCCGTCCAGAGACTCGGGGGCGGCCTCCCCTGAAAGCTGGATTCCCACCGATCGTTTGTTTCAAATCGTAGCCCACTAGCTCAAAAGTAAGCGCTAAAAAGTCCTGCCAAAGTCACATAGGTTGTCATGTTACAATTTAGTCAATAAAGGCCTACTACTGGAGCAAAACCGAGTGCTTCGACGCTCGCCGTTCGGCCCCACGAGTTCCGAGAGGCTTGGAAGAGGCCTCCCTTGAAAGCTGGATTCCCAAGGTTTGTCTGTGTGAATTCCTAGCCCGCTAGGCTTAAATTAAGCGACCTAAAGTCGTGCCGAAGTCAAATCGGTCGTCATGGTACTCGAGCGAAACTGAGTGCTTTAACGCTCGCCGCTCGGCCCCACAGCCGTCCAGAGACTCGGGGGAGGCCTCCCCTGAGAGCTGGATTCCCACCGATCGTTTGTTTTAAATCTTAGCCCACTAGCTCAAACGTAAGCGCTAAAAAGTCCTGCCAAAATCACATAGGTCGTCATGTTACAATTTAGTCAATAAAGGCCTATCACTGGACCGAAACTGAGTGCTTTAACGAACGCCGCTCAGCCCCACAGCCGTCCAGAGACTCAGGGGAGGCCTCCCCTGAAAGCTGGATTCCCACTGATCGTTTGTTTCAAATCTTAGCCCACTAGTTCAAAAGTAGGCACTAAAAAGTCCTGCCAAATTCACATAGGTCGTCATGTTACAATTTAGTCAATAAAGGCCTACGACTGGAGAGAAACTGAGTGCTTTGACGCTCACCGTTCGGCCCCACAACCGTCCAGAGATTCGGGGGAGGCCTCCCCTGAAAGCTGGATTCCCACCGATCGTTTGTTTCAAATCTTAGCCCAGTAGCTGAAAAGTAGGCGCTAAAAAGTCCTGCCAAAATCACATAGGTCTTCATGTTACAATTTAGTCAATAAAGGCCTACTACTGGAGCGAAACCGAGTGCTTTGACGCTCACCGCTCGGCCCCACAACCTCTGAGAGGCTTGAAAGAGGCCTCCCCTGAAAGCTGGATTCCCACCGATCGTTTGTTTCAAATCTTCGCCCAGTAGCTGAAAAGTAGGCGCTAAAAAGTCCTGCCAAAATCACAAAGGTCGTCATGGTACAATTTAGTCAATAAAGGCCTATGACTGGAGAGAAACCGAGTGCTTTGACGCTCGCCGCTCGGCCCCACAGCCGTCCAGAGACTCGGGGGAGGACTCCCCTGAAAGCTGAATTCCCACCAATCGTTTGTTTCAAATCTTAGCCCAGTAGCTGAAAAGTAGGCGCTAAAAAGTCCTGCCAAAATCACATAGGTCGTCATGTTACAATTTAGTCAATAAAGGCCTACGACTGGAGAGAAACCGAGTGCTTTGACGCTCACCGTTCGGCCCCATGACCTCTGAGAGGCTTGAAAGAGGCCTCCCCTGAAAGCTGGATTCCCACCGATCGTTTATTTCAAATCTTAGCCCAGTAGCTGAAAAGTGGGCGCTAAAAAGTCCTGCCAAAGTCACATAGGTCGTCATGTTACAATTTAGTCAATAAAGGCCTACTACTGGAGAGAAACCAAGTGCTTTGACGCCCGCCGTTCGGCCCCACAGCTGTCCAGAGACTCGGGGGAGGCCTCCCCTGAAAGCTGTATTCCCACCGATCGTTTGTTTCAAATCTTAGCCCACTAGCACAAAAGTGAGCGCTAAAAAGTCTTGCCAAAGTCACATAGGTCGTCATGTTACAATTTAGTCAATAAAGGCCTACTACTGGAGCGAAACCGAGTGCTTTGACGCTCGCCGATAGGCCCCACGACCTCTGAGAGGCTTGGAAGTGGCCTCCCCTGAAAGCTGGATTCCCAAGGATTGTCTGTGTAAATTCCTAGCCCGCTAGGCTGAAATTAAGCGACCAAAAGTCGTGCCGAAGTCAAATCGGTCGTCATGGTACTCGAGCGAAACTGAGTGCTTTAACGCTCGCCGCTCGGCCCCACAGCCGTCCAGAGACTCGGGGTAGGACTCCCCTGAAAGCTGGATTCCCACCGATCGTTTGTTTGAAATCTTAGCGCACTAGGTCAAAAGTAACCGCTAAAAAGTCCTGCCAAAGTCACATAGGTTGTCATGTTACAATTTAGTAAATAAAGGCCTACTACTGGAGCGAAACTGAGTGCTTTGACGCTCGCCGTTCGGGCCCACAGCCGTCCAGAGACTCGGGGGAGGCTTCCACTGAAAGCTGGATTCCCACCGATCGTTTGTTTCAAATCTTAGCCCACTAGCTCAAAAGTGAGCTCTAAAAAGTCTTGCCAAAGTCACATAGGTCGTCATGTTACAATTTAGTCAATAAAGGCCTACTACTGGAGCGAAACCGAGTGCTTTGACGCTCGCCGATAGGCCCCACAACCTCTCAGAGGCTTGGAAGTGGCCTCCCCTGAAAGCTGGAATCCCAAGGATTGTCTGTGTGAATTCCTAGCCCGCTAGGTTGAAATTAAGCGACCTAAAGTCGTGCCGAAGTCAAATCGGTCGTCATGGTACTCGAGCGAAACTGAGTGCTTTAACGGTCGCCGCTCGGCCCCACAGCAGTCCAGAGACTCGGGGGAGGCCTCCCCTGAAAGCTGGATTCCCACCGATCGTTTGTTTTAAATCTTAGCCCACTAGCTCAAACGTAAGCGCTAAAAAGTCCTGCCAAAATCACATAGCTCGTCATGTTACAATTTAGTCAATAAAGGCCTACGACTGGAGAGAAACCGAGTGCTTTGACGCTCGCCGTTCGGCCCCACAGCCATCCAGAGACTCGGGGGAGGCCTCCCCTGAAAGCTGGAATCCCACCGATCGTGTGTTTCAAATCTGAGCCAACTAGCTCAAAAGTAAGCGCTAAAAAGTCCTGCCAAAGTCACATAGGTTGTCATGTTACAATTTAGTCAATAAAGGCCTACTACTGGAGCGAAACCGAGTGCTTTGACGCTCGCCGTTCGGCCCCATGACCTCCGAGAGGCTTGGAAGAGGCCTCCCCTCAAAGCTGGATTCCCACCGATCGTTTGTTTCAAATCTTAGCCCAGTAGCTGAAAAGTAGGCGCTAAAACGTCCTGCCAAAATCACATAGGTCGTCATGTTACAATTTAGTCAATAAAGGGCTCCTACTGGACCGAAACTGAGTGCTTTAATGCTCGCCGCTCGGCCCCACAGCCGTCCAGAGACTCAAGGGAGGCGTCCCCTGAAAGCTGGATTCCCACCGATCGTTTATTTCAAATCTTAGCCCACTAGCTCAAACGTAGGCGCTAAAAGGTCATGCCAAAGTCACATAGGTCGTCATGTTACAATTTAGTCAATAAAGGCCCACTACTGGAGCGAAAACGAGTGCTTTGACGCTCGCCGTTCGGCCCCACAGCTGTCCAGAGACTCGGGGGAGTCCTCCCCTGAAAGCTGGATTCCCACCGATCGTTTGTTTCAAATCTTAGCCGACTAGCTCAAAGGTAAGCGCTAAAAGGTCTTGCCAAAGTCACATAGGACGTCATGTTACAATTTAGTCATTAAAGGCCTACGACTGGAGCGAAACCGCGTGCTTCGACGCTCGCCGTTCGGCCCCACAAGCTCCGAGAGGCTTGGAAGAGGCCTCCCTCGAAAGCTGGATTCCCAAGGCTTGTCTGTGTGAATTCCTAGCCCGCTATGCTGAAATTAAGCGACCTAAAGTCGTGCCGAAGTCAAATCGGTTGTCATGGTACTCGAGCGAAACTGAGTGCTTTAACGCTCGCCGCTCGGCCCCACAGCCGTCCAGAGACTAGGGGTAGGACTCCCCTGAAAGCTGGATTCCCACCGATCGTTTGTTAGAAATCTTAGCGCACTAGGTCAAAAGTAACCGCTAAAAAGTCCTGCCAAAGTCACATAGGTTGTCATGTTACAATTTAGTCAATAAAGGCCTACTACTGGAGCGGAACCGAGTGCTTGTACGCTCGCCGTTCGGCCCCATGACCTCCGAGAGGCTTGGAAGAGGCCTCCCCTGAAAGCTGGATTCCCACCGATCGTTTGTTTCAAATCTTAGCCCAGTAGCTGAAAAGTAGGCGCTAAAAAGTCCTGCCAAAATCACATAGGTCGTCATGTTACAATTTCGTCAATAAAGGCCTCCTACTGGACCGAAACTGAGTGCTTTAATGCTCGCCGCTCGGCCCCACAGCCGTCCAGAGACTCAAGGGATGCGTCCCCTGAAAGCTGGATTCCCACCAATCGTTTGTTTCAAATCTTAGCCCTCTAGCTCAAAAGTAGGCGCTAAAAAGTCATGCCAAAGTCACATAGGTCGTCATGTTACAATTTAGTCAATAAAGGCCCACTACTGGAGCGAAAATGAGTGCTTTGACGCTCGCCGTTCGGTCCCACAGCTGTCCAGAGACTCGGGGGCGGCCTCCCCTGAAAGCTGGATTCCCACCGATCGTTTGTTTCAAATCTTAGCCCACTAGCTTAAAAGTAGGCGCTAAAAAGTCTTACCAAAGTCACATTGGTCGTCATGTTACAATTTAGTCAATAAAGGACTACTACTGTCGAGAAACCGAATGCTATGACGCTCGCCGTTCGGCCCCACGACCTCCGAGAGCCTTGGAAGAGGCCTCCCCTGAAAGCTGGATTCCCACCGATCGTTTGTTTCAAATCTTAGCCCAGTAGCTGAAAAGTAGGCGCTAAAAAGTCCTGCCAAAATCACATAGGTCGTCATGTTACAATTTACTTAATAAAGGCCAACTACTGGAGAGAAACCGAGTGCTTTGACGCTCGCCGTTCGGCTCCACGACCTCTGAGAGGCTTGGAAGTGGCTTCCCCTGAAAGCTGGATTCCCAAGGATTGTCTGTGTGAATTCCTAGCCCGCTAGGCTGAAATTAAGCGACCTAAAGCCGTGCCGAAGTCAAATCGGTCGTCATGATACTCGAGCGAAACTGAGTGCTTTAACGCTCGCCGCTCGGCCCCACAGCCGTCCAGAGACTCGGGGTAGGACTCCCCTGCAAGCTGGATTCACACCGATCGTTTGTTTGAAATCTTAGCGCACTAGGTCAAAAGTAAGCGCTAGAAAGTCCTGCCAAAGTCACATAGGTTGTCATGTTACAATTTAGTCAATAAAGGCCTACTACTGGAGTGAAACTGAGTGCTTTGACGCTCGCCGTTCGGGCCCACGACCTCCGAGAGTCTTGGAAGAGGCCTCCCCTGAAAGCTGGATTCCCACCGATCGTTTGTTTCAAATCTTAGCCCGGTAGCTGAAAAGTAGGCGCAATAAAGTCCTGCCAAAATCACATAGGTCGTCATGTTACAATTTAGTCAATAAAGGCCTCCTACTGGAGCGAAACCGAGTGCTTTGACGCTCGCCGTTCGGCCCCACGACCTCCGAGAGGCTTGGAAGAGGCCTCCCCTGAAAGCTGGATTCCCACCGATCGTTTGTTTCAAATCTTAGCCCAGTAGCTGAAAAGTAGGCGCTAAAAAGTCCTGCCAAAATCACATAGGTCGTCATGTTACAATTTAGTCAATAAAGGCCTCCTACTGGACCGGAACTGAGTGCTTTAATGCTCGCCGCTCGGCCCCACAGCCGTCCAGAGACTCAAGGGAGGCGTCCCCTGAAAGCTGGATTCCCACCGATCGTTTGTTTCAAATCTTAGCCCACTAGCTCAAAACTAGGCGCTAAAATGTCCTGCCAAAGTCACATAGGTCGTCATGTTACAATTTAGTCAATAAAGGCCTACTCCTGGAGAGAAACCAAGTGCTTTGACGCTCGCCGTTCGGCCCCACAGCTGTCCAGAGACTCGGGGGAGGCCTCCCCTGAAAGCTGTATTCCCACCGATCGTTTGTTTCAAATCTTAGCCCACTAGCTCAAAAGTAAGCGCTAAAAAGTCTTGCCAAATTCACATAGGTCGTCATGTTACAATTTAGTCAATAAAGGCCTACTACTGGAGCGAAACCGAGTGCTTTGACGCTCGCCGTTCGGCCCCACGACCTCCGAGAGGCTTGGAAGAGGCCTCCCCTGAAAGCTGGATTCCCACCGATCGTTTGTTTAAAATCTTAGCCCAGTAGCTGAAAAGTAGGCGCTAAGAAGTCCTGCCAAAATCACATAGGTCGTCATGTTACAATTTAGCCAATAAAGGCCTCCTACTGGACCGAAACTGAGTGCTTTAACGGTCGCCGCTCGGCCCCAAAGCCGTCCAGAGACTCGGGGGAGGACTCCCCTGAAAGCTGGATTCCCACCGATCGTTTGTTTCAAATCTTAGCGCACTAGGTGAAAAGTAAGCGCTAAAAAGTCCTGCCAAAGTCACATAGGTTGTCATGTTACAATTTAGTTAATAAAGGCCTCCTACTGGACCGAAACTGAGTGCTTTAGTGCTCGCCGCTCGGCCCCACAGCCGTCCAGAGACTCAAGGGAGACGTCCCCTGAAAGCTGGATTCCCACCGATCGTTTGTTTCAAATCTTAGCCCACTTACTCAAAAGTAGGCACTAAAAAGTCATGCCAAAGTCACATAGGTCGTCATGTTACAATTTAGTCAATAAAGGCCCACAACTGGAGCGAAAACGAGTGCTTTGACGCTCGCCGTTCGGCCCCACAGCTGTCCAGAGACGCGGGGGAGGCCTCCCCTGAAAGCTGGATTCCCACCGATCGTTTGTTTCAAATCTTAGCCCACTAGCTTAAAAGTAGGCGCTAAAAAGTCTTACCAAAGTCACATTGGTCGTCATGTTACAATTTAGTCAATAAAGGACTACTACTGTCGAGAAACCGAATGCTATGACGGTCGCCGTTCGGCCCCACGACCTCCGAGAGGCTTGGAAGAGGCCTCCCCTGAAAGCTGGATTCCCACCGATCGTTTGTTTCAAATCGTAGCCCACTAGCTCAAAAGTAAGCGCTAAAAAGTCCTGCCAAAGTCACATAGGTTGTCATGTTACAATTTAGTCAATAAAGGCCTACTACTGGAGCAAAACCGAGTGCTTCGACGCTCGCCGTTCGGCCCCACGAGCTCCGAGAGGCTTGGAAGAGGCCTCCCTTGAAAGCTGGATTCCCAAGGCTTGTCTGTGTGAATTCCTAGCCCGCTAGGCTGAAATTAAGCGACCTAAAGTCGTGCCGAAGTCAAATCGGTCGTCATGGTACTCGAGCGAAACTGAGTGCTTTAACGCTCGCCGCTCGGCCCCACAGCCGTCCAGAGACTCGGGGGAGGCCTCCCCTGAAAGCTGGATTCCCACCGATCGTTTGTTTTAAATCTTAGCCCACTAGCTCAAACGTAAGCGCTAAAAAGTCCTGCCAAAATCACATAGGTCGTCATGTTACAATTTAGTCAATAAAGGCCTATCACTGGACCGAAACCGAGTGCTTTAACGATCGCCGCTCAGCCCCACAGCCGTCCAGAGACTCAGGGGAGGCCTCCCCTGAAAGCTGGATTCCCACCGATCGTTTGTTTCAAATCTTAGCCCACTAGTTCAAAAGTAGGCACTAAAAAGTCCTGCCAAATTCACATAGGTCGTCATGATACAATTTAGTCAATAAAGGCCTACGACTGGAGAGAAACTGAGTGCTTTGACGCTCACCGTTCGGCCCCACAACCGTCCAGAGATTCGGGGGAGGCCTCCCCTGAAAGCTGGATTCCCACCGATCGTTTTTTTCAAATCTTAGCCCAGTAGCTGAAAAGTAAGCGCTAAAAAGTCCTGCCAAAATCACATAGGTCGTCATGTTACAATTTAGTCAATAAAGGCCTACTACTGGAGCGAAACCGAGTGCTTTGACGCTCACCGCTCGGCCCCACAACCTCTGAGAGGCTTGAAAGAGGCCTCCCCTGAAAGCTGGATTCCCACCGATCGTTTATTTCAAATCTTAGCCCAGTAGCTGAAAAGTAGGCGCTAAAAAGTCCTGCCAAAATCACATAGGTCGTTGTTACAATTTACTCAATAAAGGCCAACTACTGGAGAGAAACAGAGTGCTTTGACGCTCGCCGTTCGCCCCCACAGCCGTCCAGAGACTCGGGGGCGGCCTCCCCTGAAAGCTGGATTCCCACCGATCGTTTGTTTCAAATCGTAGCCCACTAGCTCAAAAGTAAGCGCTAAAAAGTCCTGCCAAAGTCACATAGGTTGTCATGTTACAATTTAGTCAATAAAGGCCTACTACTGGAGCAAAACCGAGTGCTTCGACGCTCGCCGTTCGGCCCCACGAGCTCCGAGAGGCTTGGAAGAGGCCTCCCTTGAAAGCTGGATTCCCAAGGTTTGTCTGTGTGAATTCCTAGCCCGCTAGGCTGAAATTAAGCGACCTAAAGTCGTGCCGAAGTCAAATCGGTCGTCATGGTACTCGAGCGAAACTGAGTGCTTTAACGCTCGCCGCTCGGCCCCACAGCCGTCCAGAGACTCGGGGGAGGCCTCCCCTGAGAGCTGGATTCCCACCGATCGTTTGTTTTAAATCTTAGCCCACTAGCTCAAACGTAAGCGCTAAAAAGTCCTGCCAAAATCACATAGGTCGTCATGTTACAATTTAGTCAATAAAGGCCTATCACTGGACCGAAACTGAGTGCTTTAACGATCGCCGCTCAGCCCCACAGCCGTCCAGAGACTCAGGGGAGGCCTCCCCTGAAAGCTGGATTCCCACTGATCGTTTGTTTCAAATATTAGCCCACTAGTTCAAAAGTAGGCACTAAAAAGTCCTGCCAAATTCACATAGGTCGTCATGTTACAATTTAGTCAATAAAGGCCTACGACTGGAGAGAAACTGAGTGCTTTGACGCTCACCGTTCGGCCCCACAACCGTCCAGAGATTCGGGGGAGGCCTCCCCTGAAAGCTGGATTCCCACCGATCGTTTGTTTCAAATCTTAGCCCAGTAGCTGAAAAGTAGGCGCTAAAAAGTCCTGCCAAAATCACATAGGTCTTCATGTTACAATTTAGTCAATAAAGGCCTACTACTGGAGCGAAACCGAGTGCTTTGACGCTCACCGCTCGGCCCCACAACCTCTGAGAGGCTTGAAAGAGGCCTCCCCTGAAAGCTGGATTCCCACCGATCGTTTATTTCAAATCTTAGCCCAGTAGCTGAAAAGTAGGCGCTAAAAAGTCCTGCCAAAATCACATAGGTCGTTGTTACAATTTACTCAATAAAGGCCAACTACTGGAGAGAAACAGAGTGCTTTGACGCTCGCCGTTCGCCCCCACAGCCGTCCAGAGACTCGGGGGAGGCCTCCCCTGAAAGCTGAATTCCCACCGATCGTTTGTTTCAAATCGTAGCCCAATAGCTCAAAAGTAAGCGCTAAAAAGTCCTGCCAAAGTCACATAGGTTGTCATGTTACAATTTAGTCAATAAAGGCCTACTACTGGAGCAAAACCGAGTGCTTCGACGCTCGCCGTTCGGCCCCACGAGCTCCGAGAGGCTTGGAAGAGGCCTCCCTTGAAAGCTGTATTCCCAAGGCTTGTCTGTGGGAATTCCTAGCCCGCTAGGCTGAAATTAAGCGACCTAAAGTCGTGCCGAAGTCAAATCGGTCGTCATGGTACTCGAGCGAAACTGAGTGCTTTAACGCTCGCCGCTCGGCCCCACAGCCGTCCAGAGACTCGGGGGAGGCCTCCCCTGAAAGCTGGATTCCCACCGATCGTTTGTTTTAAATCTTAGCCCACTAGCTCAAACGTAAGCGCTAAAAAGTCCTGCCAAAATCACATAGGTCGTCATGTTACAATTTAGTCAATAAAGGCCTACTACTGGAGCGAAACCGAGTGCTTTGACGCTCACCGCTCGGCCCCACAACCTCTGAGAGGCTTGAAAGAGGCCTCCCCTGAAAGCTGGATTCCCACCGATCGTTTATTTCAAATCTTAGCCCAGTAGCTGAAAAGTAGGCGCTAAAAAGTCCTGCCAAAATCACATAGGTCGTTGTTACAATTTACTCAATAAAGGCCAACTACTGGAGAGAAACAGAGTGCTTTGACGCTCGCCGTTCGCCCCCACAGCCGTCCAGAGACTCGGGGGCGGCCTCCCCTGAAAGCTGGATTCCCACCGATCGTTTGTTTCAAATCGTAGCCCACTAGCTCAAAAGTAAGCGCTAAAAAGTCCTGCCAAAGTCACATAGGTTGTCATGTTACAATTTAGTCAATAAAGGCCTACTACTGGAGCAAAACCGAGTGCTTCGACGCTCGCCGTTCGGCCCCACGAGCTCCGAGAGGCTTGGAAGAGGCCTCCCTTGAAAGCTGGATTCCCAAGGTTTGTCTGTGTGAATTCCTAGCCCGCTAGGCTGAAATTAAGCGACCTAAAGTCGTGCCGAAGTCAAATCGGTCGTCATGGTACTCGAGCGAAACTGAGTGCTTTAACGCTCGCCGCTCGGCCCCACAGCCGTCCAGAGACTCGGGGGAGGCCTCCCCTGAGAGCTGGATTCCCACCGATCGTTTGTTTTAAATCTTAGCCCAGTAGCTGAAAAGTAGGCGCTAAAAAGTCCTGCCAAAATCACATAGGTCTTCATGTTACAATTTAGTCAATAAAGGCCTACTACTGGAGCGAAACCGAGTGCTTTGACGCTCACCGCTCGGCCCCACAACCTCTGAGAGGCTTGAAAGAGGCCTCCCCTGAAAGCTGGATTCCCACCGATCGTTTATTTCAAATCTTAGCCCAGTAGCTGAAAAGTAGGCGCTAAAAAGTCCTGCCAAAATCACATAGGTCGTCATGTTACAATTTAGTCAATAAAGGCCTATCACTGGACCGAAACTGAGTGCTTTAACGATCGCCGCTCAGCCCCACAGCCGTCCAGAGACTCAGGGGAGGCCTCCCCTGAAAGCTGGATTCCCACTGATCGTTTGTTTCAAATCTTAGCCCACTAGTTCAAAAGTAGGCACTAAAAAGTCCTGCCAAATTCACATAGGTCGTCATGTTACAATTTAGTCAATAAAGGCCTACGACTGGAGAGAAAATGAGTGCTTTGACGCTCACCGTTCGGCCCCACAACCGTCCAGAGATTCGGGGGAGGCCTCCCCTGAAAGCTGGATTCCCACCGATCGTTTGTTTCAAATCTTAGCCCAGTAGCTGAAAAGTAGGCGCTAAAAAGTCCTGCCAAAATCACATAGGTCTTCATGTTACAATTTAGTCAATAAAGGCCTACTACTGGAGCGAAACCGAGTGCTTTGACGCTCACCGCTCGGCCCCACAACCTCTGAGAGGCTTGAAAGAGGCCTCCCCTGAAAGCTGGATTCCCACCGATCGTTTATTTCAAATCTTAGCCCAGTAGCTGAAAAGTAGGCGCTAAAAAGTCCTGCCAAAATCACATAGGTCGTTGTTACAATTTACTCAATAAAGGCCAACTACTGGAGAGAAACAGAGTGCTTTGACGCTCGCCGTTCGCCCCCACAGCCGTCCAGAGACTCGGGGGAGGCCTCCCCTGAAAGCTGGATTCCCACCGATCGTTTGTTTCAAATCGTAGCCCACTAGCTCAAAAGTAAGCGCTAAAAAGTCCTGCCAAAGTCACATAGGTTGTCATGTTACAATTTAGTCAATAAAGGCCTACTACTGGAGCAAAACCGAGTGCTTCGACGCTCGCCGTTCGGCCCCACGAGCTCCGAGAGGCTTGGAAGAGGCCTCCCTTGAAAGCTGTATTCCCAAGGCTTGTCTGTGGGAATTCCTAGCCCGCTAGGCTGAAATTAAGCGACCTAAAGTCGTGCCGAAGTCAAATCGGTCGTCATGGTACTCGAGCGAAACTGAGTGCTTTAACGCTCGCCGCTCGGCCCCACAGCCGTCCAGAGACTCGGGGGAGGCCTCCCCTGAAAGCTGGATTCCCACCGATCGTTTGTTTTAAATCTTAGCCCACTAGCTCAAACGTAAGCGCTAAAAAGTCCTGCCAAAATCACATAGGTCGTCATGTTACAATTTAGTCAATAAAGGCCTATTACTGGACCGAAACTGAGTGCTTTAACGATCGCCGCTCAGCCCCACAGCCGTCCAGAGACTCAGGGGAGGCCTCCCCTGAAAGCTGGATTCCCACCGATCGTTTGTTTCAAATCTTAGCCCACTAGTTCAAAAGTAGGCACTAAAAAGTCCTGCCAAATTCACATAGGTCGTCATGTTACAATTTAGTCAATAAAGGCCTACGACTGGAGAGAAACTGAGTGCTTTGACGCTCACCGTTCGGCCCCACAACCGTCCAGAGATTCGGGGGAGGCCTCCCCTGAAAGCTGGATTCCCACCGATCGTTTGTTTCAAATCTTAGCCCAGTAGCTGAAAAGTAGGCGCTAAAAAGTCCTGCCAAAATCACATAGGTCGTCATGTTACAATTTAGTCAATAAAGGCCTACTACTGGAGCGAAACCGAGTGCTTTGACGCTCACCGCTCGGCCCCACAACCTCTGAGAGGCTTGAAAGAGGCCTCCCCTGAAAGCTGGATTCCCACCGATCGTTTATTTCAAATCTTAGCCCAGTAGCTGAAAAGTAGGCGCTAAAAAGTCCTGCCAAAATCACATAGGTCGTTGTTACAATTTACTCAATAAAGGCCAACTACTGGAGAGAAACAGAGTGCTTTGACGCTCGCCGTTCGCCCCCACAGCCGTCCAGAGACTCGGGGGAGGCCTCCCCTGAAAGCTGGATTCCCACCGATCGTTTGTTTCAAATCTTAGCCCACTAGCTCAAAAGTAAGCGCTAAAAAGTCCTGCCAAAGTCACATAGGTTGTCATGTTACAATTTAGTCAATAAAGGCCTACTATTGAAGCGAAACCGAGTGCTTCGACGCTCGCCGTTCGGTCCCACAAGCTCCGAGAGGCTTGGAAGAGGCCTCCCTTGAAAGCTGGATTCCCAAGGCTTGTCTGTGTTAATTCCTAGCCCGCTCGGCTGAAATTAAGCGACCTAAAGTTGTGCCGAAGTCAAATCGGTCGTCATGGTACTCGAGCGAAACTGAGTGCTATTACGCTCGCCGCTCGGCCCCACAGCCGTCCAGAGACTCGGGGGAGGCCTCCCCTGAAAGCTGGATTCCCACCGATCGTTTGTTTCAAATCTTAGCCCAGTAGCTGAAAAGTAGGCGCTAAAAAGTCTTGCCAAATCACATGGGTTGTGATGTTACAATTTAGTCAATAAAGGGTTACTACTGGAGCGAAACCGAGTGCTTCGACGCTCGCCGTTCGGCCCCACGAGCTTTGAGAGGCTTGGAAGAGGCCTCCCTTGAAGGCTGGATTCCCAAGGCTTGTCTGTGTGAATTCCTAGCCCGCTAGGCTGAAATTAAGCGACCTAAAGTCGTGCCGAAGTAAAATCGGTCGTCATGGTACTCGAGCGAAACTGAGTGCTTTAACGCTCGCCGCTCGGCCCCACAGCCGTCCAGAGACTCGGGGGAGGCCTCCCCTGAAAGCTGGATTCCCACCGATCGTTTGTTTCAAATCTTAGCCCACTAGGTCAAACGTAGGCGCTAAAAAGTCTTGCCAAAATCACATAGGTCGTTGTTACAATTTACTCAATAAAGGCCAACTACTGGAGAGAAACAGAGTGCTTTGACGCTCGCCGTTCGCCCCCACAGCCGTCCAGAGACTCGGGGGAGGCCTCCCCTGAAAGCTGGATTCCCACCGATCGTTTGTTTCAAATCTTAGCCCACTAGCTCAAAAGTAAGCGCTAAAAAGTCCTGCCAAAGTCACATAGGTTGTCATGTTACAATTTAGTCAATAAAGGCCTACTATTGAAGCGAAACCGAGTGCTTCGACGCTCGCCGTTCGGTCCCACAAGCTCCGAGAGGCTTGGAAGAGGCCTCCCTTGAAAGCTGGATTCCCAAGGCTTGTCTGTGTTAATTCCTAGCCCGCTCGGCTGAAATTAAGCGACCTAAAGTTGTGCCGAAGTCAAATCGGTCGTCATGTTACTCGAGCGAAACTGAGTGCTATTACGCTCGCCGCTCGGCCCCACAGCCGTCCAGAGACTCGGGGGAGGCCTCCCCTGAAAGCTGGATTCCCACCGATCGTTTGTTTCAAATCTTAGCCCAGTAGCTGAAAAGTAGGCGCTAAAAAGTCCTGCCAAATCACATGGGTTGTGATGTTACAATTTAGTCAATAAAGGGTTACTACTGGAGCGAAACCGAGTGCTTCGACGCTCGCCGTTCGGCCCCACGAGCTTTGAGAGGCTTGGAAGAGGCCTCCCTTGAAGGCTGGATTCCCAAGGCTTGTCTGTGTGAATTCCTAGCCCGCTAGGCTGAAATTAAGCGACCTAAAGTCGTGCCGAAGTAAAATCGGTCGTCATGGTACTCGAGCGAAACTGAGTGCTTTAACGCTCGCCGCTCGGCCCCACAGCCGTCCAGAGACTCGGGGGAGGCCTCCCCTGAAAGCTGGATTCCCACCGATCGTTTGTTTCAAATCTTAGCCCACTAGGTCAAACGTAGGCGCTAAAAAGTCTTGCCAAATTCACATAGGTCGTCATGTTACAATTTAGTCAATAAAGGCCTACTACTGGAGAGAAACCGAGTGCTATGACGCTCGCCGTTCGGCCCCACGACCTCCGAGAGGCTTGGAAGAGGCCTCCCCTGAAAGCTGGATTCCCACCGATCGTTTGTTTCAAATCTTCGCCCAGTAACTGAAAAGTAGGCGCTAAAAAGTCCTGCCAAAATCACGTAGGTCGTCATGTTACAATTTAGTCAATAAAGGCCTACTACTGGACCGAAACTGAGTGCTTTAACGCTCGCCACTCTGCCCCACAGCCGTCCAGAGACTCGGGGGAGGACTCCCCTGAAAGCTGGATTCCAACAGATCGTTTGTTTCAAATCTTAGCGCACTAGGTAAAAAGTAAGCGCTAAAAAGTCCTGCCAAATTCACATAGGTCGTCATGTTACAATTTAGTCATTAAAGGCCTACGACTGGAGCGAAACCGAGTGCTTCGACGCTCGCCGTTCGGCCCCACAAGCTCCGAGAAGCTTGGAAGAGGCCTCCCTTGAAAGCTGGATTCCCAAGGCTTGTCTGTGTGAATTCCTAGCCCGCTAAGCTGAAATTAAGCGACCTAAAGTCGTGCCGAAGTCAAATCGGTCGTCATGGTACTCGAGCGAAACTGAGTGCCATAACGCTCGCCGCTCGGCCCCACAGCCGTCCAGAGACTCGGGGGAGGACTCCCCTGAAAGCTGAATTCCCACCAATCGTTTGTTTCAAATCTTAGCCCAGTAGCTGAAAAGTAGGCGCTAAAAAGTCCTGCCAAAATCACATAGGTCGTCATGTTACAATTTAGTCAATAAAGGCCTACGACTGGAGAGAAACCGAGTGCTTTGACGCTCACCGTTCGGCCCCATGACCTCTGAGAGGCTTGAAAGAGGCCTCCCCTGAAAGCTGGATTCCCACCGATCGTTTATTTCAAATCTTAGCCCAGTAGCTGAAAAGTGGGCGCTAAAAAGTCCTAACCAAAGTCACATAGGTCGTCATGTTACAATTTAGTCAATAAAGGCCTACTACTGGAGAGAAACCAAGTGCTTTGACGCCCGCCGCTCGGCCCCACAGCCGTCCAGAGACTCGGGGGAGGCCTCCCCTGAAAGCTGGATTCCCACCGATCGTTTGTTTCAAATCTTAGCCCACTAGGTCAAACGTAGGCGCTAAAAAGTCTTGCCAAAATCACATAGGTCGTTGTTACAATTTACTCAATAAAGGCCAACTACTGGAGAGAAACAGAGTGCTTTGACGCTCGCCGTTCGCCCCCACAGCCGTCCAGAGACTCGGGGGAGGCCTCCCCTGAAAGCTGGATTCCCACCGATCGTTTGTTTCAAATCTTAGCCCACTAGCTCAAAAGTAAGCGCTAAAAAGTCCTGCCAAAGTCACATAGGTTGTCATGTTACAATTTAGTCAATAAAGGCCTACTATTGAAGCGAAACCGAGTGCTTCGACGCTCGCCGTTCGGTCCCACAAGCTCCGAGAGGCTTGGAAGAGGCCTCCCTTGAAAGCTGGATTCCCAAGGCTTGTCTGTGTTAATTCCTAGCCCGCTCGGCTGAAATTAAGCGACCTAAAGTTGTGCCGAAGTCAAATCGGTCGTCATGTTACTCGAGCGAAACTGAGTGCTATTACGCTCGCCGCTCGGCCCCACAGCCGTCCAGAGACTCGGGGGAGGCCTCCCCTGAAAGCTGGATTCCCACCGATCGTTTGTTTCAAATCTTAGCCCAGTAGCTGAAAAGTAGGCGCTAAAAAGTCCTGCCAAATCACATGGGTTGTGATGTTACAATTTAGTCAATAAAGGGTTACTACTGGAGCGAAACCGAGTGCTTCGACGCTCGCCGTTCGGCCCCACGAGCTTTGAGAGGCTTGGAAGAGGCCTCCCTTGAAGGCTGGATTCCCAAGGCTTGTCTGTGTGAATTCCTAGCCCGCTAGGCTGAAATTAAGCGACCTAAAGTCGTGCCGAAGTAAAATCGGTCGTCATGGTACTCGAGCGAAACTGAGTGCTTTAACGCTCGCCGCTCGGCCCCACAGCCGTCCAGAGACTCGGGGGAGGCCTCCCCTGAAAGCTGGATTCCCACCGATCGTTTGTTTCAAATCTTAGCCCACTAGGTCAAACGTAGGCGCTAAAAAGTCTTGCCAAATTCACATAGGTCGTCATGTTACAATTTAGTCAATAAAGGCCTACTACTGGAGAGAAACCGAGTGCTATGACGCTCGCCGTTCGGCCCCACGACCTCCGAGAGGCTTGGAAGAGGCCTCCCCTGAAAGCTGGATTCCCACCGATCGTTTGTTTCAAATCTTCGCCCAGTAACTGAAAAGTAGGCGCTAAAAAGTCCTGCCAAAATCACGTAGGTCGTCATGTTACAATTTAGTCAATAAAGGCCTACTACTGGACCGAAACTGAGTGCTTTAACGCTCGCCACTCTGCCCCACAGCCGTCCAGAGACTCGGGGGAGGACTCCCCTGAAAGCTGGATTCCAACAGATCGTTTGTTTCAAATCTTAGCGCACTAGGTAAAAAGTAAGCGCTAAAAAGTCCTGCCAAATTCACATAGGTCGTCATGTTACAATTTAGTCATTAAAGGCCTACGACTGGAGCGAAACCGAGTGCTTCGACGCTCGCCGTTCGGCCCCACAAGCTCCGAGAAGCTTGGAAGAGGCCTCCCTTGAAAGCTGGATTCCCAAGGCTTGTCTGTGTGAATTCCTAGCCCGCTAAGCTGAAATTAAGCGACCTAAAGTCGTGCCGAAGTCAAATCGGTCGTCATGGTACTCGAGCGAAACTGAGTGCCATAACGCTCGCCGCTCGGCCCCACAGCCGTCCAGAGACTCGGGGGAGGACTCCCCTGAAAGCTGAATTCCCACCAATCGTTTGTTTCAAATCTTAGCCCAGTAGCTGAAAAGTAGGCGCTAAAAAGTCCTGCCAAAATCACATAGGTCGTCATGTTACAATTTAGTCAATAAAGGCCTACGACTGGAGAGAAACCGAGTGCTTTGACGCTCACCGTTCGGCCCCATGACCTCTGAGAGGCTTGAAAGAGGCCTCCCCTGAAAGCTGGATTCCCACCGATCGTTTATTTCAAATCTTAGCCCAGTAGCTGAAAAGTGGGCGCTAAAAAGTCCTAACCAAAGTCACATAGGTCGTCATGTTACAATTTAGTCAATAAAGGCCTACTACTGGAGAGAAACCAAGTGCTTTGACGCCCGCCGTTCGGCCCCACAGCTGTCCAGAGACTCGGGGGAGGCCTCCCCTGAAAGCTGTATTCCCACCGATCGTTTGTTTCAAATCTTAGCCCACTAGCACAAAAGTGAGCGCTAAAAAGTCTTGCCAAAGTCACATAGGTCGTCATGTTACAATTTAGTCAATAAAGGCCTACTACTGGAGCGAAACCGAGTGCTTTGACGCTCGCCGTTCGGGCCCACGACCTCCGAGAGGCTTGAAAGAGGCCTCCCCTGAAAGCTGGATTCCCACCGATCGTTTCTTTCAAATCTTAGCCCAGTAGCTGAAAAGTAGGCGCTAAAAAGTCCTGCCAAAATCACATAGATCGTCATGTTACAATTTAGTCAATAAAGGCCTCCTACTGGACCGAAACTGAGTGCTTTAATGCTCGCCGCTCGGCCCCACAGCCGTCCAGAGACTCGGGGGAGGACTCCCCTGAAAGCTGGATTCCCACCGATAATGTGTTTCAAATCTTAGCCCACTAACTCAAAAGTAAGCGCTAAAATGTCCTGCCAAAATCACATAGGTCGTCATGGTCCAATTTAGTCAATAAAGGCCTACTACTGGACCGAAAACGAGTGCTTTGACGCTCGCCGTTATGCCCCACGACCTCCGAGAGGCTTGGAAGAGGCCTCCCCTGAAAGCTGGATTCCCACCGATCGTTTGTTTCAAATCTTTGCCCAGTAGCTGAAAAGTAGGCGCTAAAAAGTCCTGCCAAAATCACATAGGTCGTCATGTTACAATTTAGTCAATAAACGCTTCCTACTGGACCGAAACCGAGTGCTTTGACGCTCGCCGTTAGGCCCCACGACCTCTGAGAGGCATGGAAGTGGCATCCCCTGAAAGCTGGATTCCCAAGGATTGTCTGTGTGAATTCCTAGCCCGCTAGGCTGAAATTAAGCGACCTAAAGTCGTGCCGAAGTCAAATCGGTCGTCATGGTACTCGAGCAAAACTGAGTGCTTTAACGGTCGCCGCTCGGCCCCACAGGCGTCCAGAGACTCGGGGGAGGCCTCCCCTGAAAGCTGGATTCCCACCGATCGTTTGTTTCAAATCTTAGCCCACTAGGTCAAACGTAGGCGCTAAAAAGTCTTGCCAAATTCACATAGGTCGTCATGTTACAATTTAGTCAATAAAGGCCTACTACTGGAGAGAAACCGAGTGCTATGACGCTCGCCGTTCGGCCCCACGACCTCCGAGAGGCTTGGAAGAGGCCTCCCCTGAAAGCTGGATTCCCACCGATCGTTTGTTTCAAATCTTCGCCCAGTAACTGAAAAGTAGGCGCTAAAAAGTCCTGCCAAAATCACGTAGGTCGTCATGTTACAATTTAGTCAATAAAGGCCTACTACTGGACCGAAACTGAGTGCTTTAACGCTCGCCACTCTGCCCCACAGCCGTCCAGAGACTCGGGGGAGGACTCCCCTGAAAGCTGGATTCCAACAGATCGTTTGTTTCAAATCTTAGCGCACTAGGTAAAAAGTAAGCGCTAAAAAGTCCTGCCAAATTCACATAGGTCGTCATGTTACAATTTAGTCATTAAAGGCCTACGACTGGAGCGAAACCGAGTGCTTCGACGCTCGCCGTTCGGCCCCACAAGCTCCGAGAAGCTTGGAAGAGGCCTCCCTTGAAAGCTGGATTCCCAAGGCTTGTCTGTGTGAATTCCTAGCCCGCTAAGCTGAAATTAAGCGACCTAAAGTCGTGCCGAAGTCAAATCGGTCGTCATGGTACTCGAGCGAAACTGAGTGCCATAACGCTCGCCGCTCGGCCCCACAGCCGTCCAGAGACTCGGGGGAGGACTCCCCTGAAAGCTGAATTCCCACCAATCGTTTGTTTCAAATCTTAGCCCAGTAGCTGAAAAGTAGGCGCTAAAAAGTCCTGCCAAAATCACATAGGTCGTCATGTTACAATTTAGTCAATAAAGGCCTACGACTGGAGAGAAACCGAGTGCTTTGACGCTCACCGTTCGGCCCCATGACCTCTGAGAGGCTTGAAAGAGGCCTCCCCTGAAAGCTGGATTCCCACCGATCGTTTATTTCAAATCTTAGCCCAGTAGCTGAAAAGTGGGCGCTAAAAAGTCCTAACCAAAGTCACATAGGTCGTCATGTTACAATTTAGTCAATAAAGGCCTACTACTGGAGAGAAACCAAGTGCTTTGACGCCCGCCGCTCGGCCCCACAGCCGTCCAGAGACTCGGGGGAGGCCTCCCCTGAAAGCTGGATTCCCACCGATCGTTTGTTTCAAATCTTAGCCCACTAGGTCAAACGTAGGCGCTAAAAAGTCTTGCCAAAATCACATAGGTCGTCATGTTACAATTTAGTCAATAAAGGCCTACGACTGGAGAGAAACCGAGTGCTTTGACGCTCACCGTTCGGCCCCATGACCTCTGAGAGGCTTGAAAGAGGCCTCCCCTGAAAGCTGGATTCCCACCGATCGTTTATTTCAAATCTTAGCCCAGTAGCTGAAAAGTGGGCGCTAAAAAGTCCTAACCAAAGTCACATAGGTCGTCATGTTACAATTTAGTCAATAAAGGCCTACTACTGGAGAGAAACCAAGTGCTTTGACGCCCGCCGTTCGGCCCCACAGCTGTCCAGAGACTCGGGGGAGGCCTCCCCTGAAAGCTGTATTCCCACCGATCGTTTGTTTCAAATCTTAGCCCACTAGCACAAAAGTGAGCGCTAAAAAGTCTTGCCAAAGTCACATAGGTCGTCATGTTACAATTTAGTCAATAAAGGCCTACTACTGGAGCGAAACCGAGTGCTTTGACGCTCGCCGATAGGCCCCACGACCTCTGAGAGGCTTGGAAGTGGCCTCCCCTGAAAGCTGGATTCCCAAGGATTGTCTGTGTAAATTCCTAGCCCGCTAGGCTGAAATTAAGCGACCAAAAGTCGTGCCGAAGTCAAATCGGTCGTCATGGTACTCGAGCGAAACCGAGTGCTTTGACGCTCGCCGTTCGGCCCCATGACCTCCGAGAGGCTTGGAAGAGGCCTCCCCTGAAAGCTGGATTCCCACCGATCGTTTGTTTAAAATCTTAGCCCAGTAGCTGAAAAGTAGGCGCTAAGAAGTCCTGCCAAAATCACATAGGTCGTCATGTTACAATTTAGCCAATAAAGGCCTCCTACTGGACCGAAACTGAGTGCTTTAACGCTCGCCGCTCGGCCCCACAGCCGTCCAGAGACTCGGGGGAGGACTCCCCTGAAAACTGGATTCCCACCGATCGTTTGTTTAAAATCTTAGCGCACTAGGTGAAAACTAAGCGCTAAAAAGTCCTCCCAAAGTCACATAGGTCGTCATGTTACAATTTAGTCAATAAAGGCCTACTACTGGAGAGAAACCGAGTGCTATGACGCTCGCCGTTCGGCCCCACGACCTCCGAGAGGCTTGGAAGAGGCCTCCCCTGAAAGCTGGATTCCCACCGATCGTTTGTTTCAAATCTTCGCCCAGTAACTGAAAAGTAGGCGCTAAAAAGTCCTGCCAAAATCACGTAGGTCGTCATGTTACAATTTAGTCAATAAAGGCCTACTACTGGACCGAAACTGAGTGCTTTAACGCTCGCCACTCTGCCCCACAGCCGTCCAGAGACTCGGGGGAGGACTCCCCTGAAAGCTGGATTCCAACAGATCGTTTGTTTCAAATCTTAGCGCACTAGGTAAAAAGTAAGCGCTAAAAAGTCCTGCCAAATTCACATAGGTCGTCATGTTACAATTTAGTCATTAAAGGCCTACGACTGGAGCGAAACCGAGTGCTTCGACGCTCGCCGTTCGGCCCCACAAGCTCCGAGAGGCTTGGAAGAGTTCTCCCCTGAAAGCTGGATTCCCATGGATTGTCTGTGTGAATTCCTAGCCCGCTATGCTGAAATTAAGCGACCTAAAGTCGTGCCGAAGTCAAATCGGTCGTCATGGTACTCGAGCGAAACTGAGTGCTTTAACGCTCGCCGCTCGGCACCACAGCTGTCCAGAGACTCGGGGGAGGACTCCCCTGAAAGCTGGATTCCCACCGATCGTTTGTTTCAAATCCTAGCCCACTAGCTCAAAATTAGGCGCTAAAAAGTCTTACCAAAGTCACATAGGTCGTCATGTTACAATTTAGTCAATAAAGGCCTACTACTGTAGAGAAACCGAATGCTATGACGCTCGCCGTTCGGCCCCACGACGTCCGAGAGGCTTGGAAGAGGCCTCCCCTGAAAGCTGGATTCCCAAGGATTGTCTGTGCGAATTCCTAGCCCGCTAGGCTGAAATTAAGCGACCTAAAGTCGTGCCGAAGTCAAATCGGTCGTCATGGTACTCGAGCGAAACTGAGTGCTTTAACGCTCGCCGCTCGGCCCCACAGCCGTTCAGAAACTCGGGGGAGGACTCCCCTGAAAGCTGGATTCCCACCGATAATGTATTTCAAATCTTAGCCCACTAACTCAAAAGTAAGCGATAAAATGTCCTGCCAAAATCACAGAGGTCGTCATGTTACAATTTAGTCAATAAAGGCCTCCTACATGGACCGGAACCTGCGTGCCTTTACTGCTCGCCGTTCGGCCCCACAACCTCCGAGAGGCTTGGAAGAGGCCTCCCCTGAAAGCTGGATTCCCACCGATCGTTTGTTTCAAATCTTAGCCCAGTAGCTGAAAAGTAGGCGCTAAAAATTCCTGCCAAAATCACATAGGTCGTCATGTTACAATTTAGTCAATAAAGGCCTCCTACTGGACCGAAACTCAATGCTTTGACGCTCGCCGTTCGGCCCCACAGCTGTCCAGAGACTCGGGGTAGGCCTCCCCTGAAAGCTGGATTCCCACCGATCGTTTGTTTCAAATCTTAGCCCAGTAGCTGAAAAGTAGGCGCTAAAAAGTCCTGCCAAAATCACATAGATCGTCATGTTACAATTTAGTCAATAAAGGCCTCCTACTGGACCGAAACTGAGTGCTTTAATGCTCGCCGCTCGGCCCCACAGCCGTCCAGAGACTCGGGGGAGGACTCCCCTGAAAGCTGGATTCCCACCGATAATGTGTTTCAAATCTTAGCCCACTAACTCAAAAGTAAGCGCTAAAATGTCCTGCCAAAATCACATAGGTCGTCATGGTCCAATTTAGTCAATAAAGGCCTACTACTGGACCGAAAACGAGTGCTTTGACGCTCGCCGTTATGCCCCACGACCTCCGAGAGGCTTGGAAGAGGCCTCCCCTGAAAGCTGGATTCCCACCGATCGTTTGTTTCAAATCTTTGCCCAGTAGCTGAAAAGTAGGCGCTAAAAAGTCCTGCCAAAATCACATAGGTCGTCATGTTACAATTTAGTCAATAAAGGCCTTCCTACTGGAGACGAAACCGAGTGCTTTGACGCTCGCCGATTAGGCCCCACGACCTCTGAGAGGCATTGGAAGTGGCCTCCCCTGAAAGCTGGATTCCCAAGGATTGTCTGTGTGAATTCCTAGCCCGCTAGGCTGAAATTAAGCGACCTAAAGTCGTGCCGAAGTCAAATCGGTCGTCATGGTACTCGAGCGAAACTGAGTGCTTTAACGCTCGCCGCTCGGCCCCACAGCCGTCCAGAGACTCGGAGGAGGCCTCCCCTGAAAGCTGGATTCCCACCGATCGTTTGTTTCAAATCTTAGCACACTAGGTCAAACGTAAGCGCTAAAACGTCCTTGCCAAAGTCACATAGGTCGTCATGTTACAATTTAGTCAATAAAGGCCTACTACTGGAGCGAAACCGAGTGCTATAACGCTCGCCGTTCGGCCCCACGATCCTCCGAGAGGCTTGGAAGAGGCCTCCCCTGAAAGCTGGATTCCCACCGATCGTTTGTTTCAAATCTTAGCCCAGTAGCTGAAAAGTAGGCGCTAAGAAGTCCTGCCAAAATCACATAGGTCGTCATGTTACAATTTAGCCAATAAAGCCTCCTACTGGACCGAAACTGAGTGCTTTAACGCTCGCCGCTCGGCCCCACAGCTGTCCAGAAACTCGGGGGAGGACTCCCCTGAAAGCTGGATTCCCACCGATAATGTGTTTCAAATCTTAGCCCACTAACTCAAAAGTAAGCGATAAAATGTCCTGCCAAAATCACATAGGTCGTCATGTTACAATTTAGTCAATAAAGGCCTCCTACTGGACCGGAAACTGAGTGCTTTAATGCTCGCCGTTCGGCCCCACAACCTCCGAGAGGCTTGGAAGAGGCCTCCCCTGAAAGCTGGATTCCCACCGATCGTTTGTTTCAAATCTTAGCCCAGTAGCTGAAAAGTAGGCGCTAAAAATTCCTGCCAAAATCACATAGGTCGTCATGTTACAATTTAGTCAATAAAGGCCTCCTACTGGACCGAAACTGAGTGCTTTAATGCTCGCCGCTCGGCCCCACAGCCGTCCAGAGACTCAGGGGAGGCCTCCCCTGAAAGCTGGATTCCCACCGATCGGTTGTTTCAAATCTTAGCCCAGTAGCTGAAAAGTAGGCGCAAAAAAGTCCTGCCAAAGTCACATAGGTCGTCATGTTACAATTTAGTCAATAAAGGCCTACTACTGGAGAGAAACCAAGTGCTTTGACGCTCGCCGTTCGGCCCCACAGCTGTCCAGAGACTCGGGGGAGGCCTCCCCTGAAAGCTGTATTCCCACCGATCGTTTGTTTCAAATCTTACCCCACTAGCTCAAAAGTGAGCGCTAAAAAGTCTTGCCAAAGTCACATAGGTCGTCATGTTACAATTTAGTCAATAAAGGCCTACTACTGGAGCGAAACCGAATGCTTTAACGCTCGCCGTTCGGCCCCACCACCTCCGAGAGGCTTGAAAGAAGCCTCCCCTGAAAGCTGGATTCCCACCGATCGTTTGTTTAAAATCCTAGCCCAGTAGCTGAAAGGTAGGCGCTAAAAAGTCCTGCCAAAATCATATAGGTCGTCATGTTACAATTTAGTCAATAAAGGCCTCCAACTGGACCGAAACTGAGTGCTTTAATGCTCGCCGCTCGGCCCCACAGCCGTCCAGAGACTCAAGGGAGGCCTCCCCTGAAAGCTGTATTCCCACCGCTCGTTTGTTTCAAATCTTACCCCACTGGCTCAAAAGTGAGCGCTAAAAAGTCTTGCCAAAGTCACATAGGTCGTATTGTTACAATTTAGTCAATAAATGCCTACTACTGGAGCGAAACCGAATGCTTTAACGCTCGCCGTTCGGCCCCACAACCTCCGAGAGGCTTGGAAGAAGCCTCCCCTGAAAGCTGGATTCCCACCGATCGTTTGTTTCAAATCCTAGCCCAGTAGCTGAAATGTAGGCGCTAAAAAGTCCTGCCAAAATCATATAGGTCGTCATGTTACAATTTAGTCAATAAAGGCCTCCTACTGGACCGAAACTGAGTGCTTTAATGCTCGCCGCTCGGCCCCACAGCCGTCCAGAGACTCAAGGGAGGCGTCCCCTGAAAGCTGGATTCCCACCGATCGTTTGTTTCAAATCTTAGCCCACTAGCTAAAAAGTAGGCGCTAAAAAGTCATGCCAAAGTCACATAGGTCGTCATGTTACAATTTAGTCAATAAAGGCCCACTACTGGAGCGAAAACGAGTGCTTTGACGCTCGCCGTTCGGCCCCACAGCTGTCCAGAGACTCGGAGGAGGCCTCCCCTGAAAGCTGGATTCCCACCGATCGTTTGTTTCAAATCTTAGCCGACTAGCTCAAAGGTAAGCGCTAAAAGGTCTTGCCAAAGTCACATAGGTCGTCATGTTACAATTTAGTCATTAAAGGCCTACGACTGGAGCGAAACCGAGTGCTTCGACGCTCGCCGTTCGGCCCCACAAGCTCCGAGAGGCTTGGAAGAGGCCTCCCTCGAAAGCTGGATTCCCAAGGCTTGTCTGTGTGAATTCCTAGCCCGCTAGGCTGAAATTAAGCGACCTAAAGTCGTGCCGAAGTCAAATCGGTTGTCATGGTACTCAAGCGAAACTGAGTGCTTTAACGGTCGCCGCTCGGCCCCACAGCCGTCCAGAGACTCGGGGGAGGCCTCCCCTGAAAGCTGGATTCCCACCGATCGTTTGTTTCAAATCTTAGCCCAGTAGCTGAAAAGTAGGCGCTAAAAAGTCCTGCCAAAATCACATAGGTCGTCATGTTACAATTTACTCAATAAAGGCCTTCTACTGGAGAGAAACCGAGTGCTTTGACGGTCGCCGTTCGGCCCCACAGCCGCCCAGAGACTCGGGGGAGGCCTCCCCTGAAACCTGGATTCCCACCGATCGTTTGTTTCAAATCTCAGCCCAGTAGCTGAAAACTAGGCGCTAAAAAGTCTTACCAAAGTCACATTGGTCGTCATGTTACAATTTAGTCAATAAAGGCCTACTACTGTCGAGAAACCGAATGCTATGACGCTCGCCGTTCGGTCCCACGACCTCCGAGAGGCTTGGAAGAGGCCTCCCCTGAAAGCTGGATTCCCACCGATCGTTTGTTTCAAATCTTAGCCCAGTAGCTGAAAAGTAGGCGCTAAGAAGTCCTGCCAAAATCACATAGGTCGTCATGTTACAATTTAGCCAATAAAGGCCTCCTACTGGACCGAAACTGAGTGCTTTAACGCTCGCCGCTCGGCCCCACAGCCGTCCAGAGACTCGGGGGAGGACTCCCCTGAAAACTGGATTCCCACCGATCGTTTGTTTAAAATCTTAGCGCACTAGGTGAAAACTAAGCGCTAAAAAGTCCTCCCAAAGTCACATAGGTCGTCATGTTACAATTTAGTCAATAAAGGCCTACTACTGGAGCGAAACCGAGTGGTTTGACGCTCGCCGTTCGGCCCCACGACCTCCGAGAGGCTTGGAAGAGGCCTCCCCTGAAAGCTGGATTCCCACCGATCGTTTGTTTCATATCCTAGCCCAGTAGCTGAAAAGTAGGCGCTAAAAAGTCCTGCCAAAATCACATAGGTCGTCATGTTACAATTTAGTCAATAAAGGCCTACTACTGGAGAGAAATCGAATGCTATGACGCTCGCCATTCGGCCCCACGACCTCCGAGAGGCTTGGAAGAGTTCTCCCCTGAAAGCTGGATTCCCATGGATTGTCTGTGTGAATTCCTAGCCCGCTATGCTGAAATTAAGCGACCTAAAGTCGTGCCGAAGTCAAATCGGTCGTCATGGTACTCGAGCGAAACTGAGTGCTTTAACGCTCGCCGCTCGGCACCACAGCTGTCCAGAGACTCGGGGGAGGACTCCCCTGAAAGCTGGATTCCCACCGATCGTTTGTTTCAAATCCTAGCCCACTAGCTCAAAAGTAGGCGCTAAAAAGTCTTACCAAAGTCACATAGGTCGTCATGTTACAATTTAGTCAATAAAGGCCTACTACTGTAGAGAAACCGAATGCTATGACGCTCGCCGTTCGGCCCCACGACCTCCGAGAAGCTTGGAAGAGGCCTCCCCTGAAAGCTGGATTCCCAAGGATTGTCTGTGCGAATTCCTAGCCCGCTAGGCTGAAATTAAGCGACCTAAAGTCGTGCCGAAGTCAAATCGGTCGTCATGGTACTCGAGCGAAACTGAGTGCTTTAACGCTCGCCGCTCGGCCCCACAGCCGTTCAGAAACTCGGGGGAGGACTCCCCTGAAAGCTGGATTCCCACCGATAATGTTTTTCAAATCTTAGCCCACTAACTCAAAAGTAAGCGATAAAATGTCCTGCCAAAATCACAGAGGTCGTCATGTTACAATTTAGTCAATAAAGGCCTCCTACTGGACCGGAACTGAGTGCTTTAATGCTCGCCGTTCGGCCCCACAACCTCCGAGAGGCTTGGAAGAGGCCTCCCCTGAAAGCTGGATTCCCACCGATCGTTTGTTTCAAATCTTAGCCCAGTAGCTGAAAAGTAGGCGCTAAAAATTCCTGCCAAAATCACATAGGTCGTCATGTTACAATTTAGTCAATAAAGGCCTCCTACTGGACCGAAACTGAGTGCTTTAATGCTCGCCGCTCGGCCCCACAGCCGTCCAGAGACTCAGGGGAGGCCTCCCCTGAAAGCTGGATTCCCACCGATCGTTTGTTTCAAATCTTAGCCCAGTAGCTGAAAACTAGGCGCAAAAAAGTCCTGCCAAAGTCACATAGGTCGTCATGTTACAATTTAGTCAATAAAGGCCTATTACTGGACCGAAACCGAGTGCTTGAACGCTCGCAGCTCGGCCCCACAGCCGTCCAGAGACTCGGGGGAGGCCTCCCCTGAAAGCTGGATTCCCACCGATCGTTTGTTTCAAATCTTAGCCCACTAGGTCAAACGTAGGCGCTAAAAAGTCTTGCCAAAGTCACATAGGTCGTCATGTTACAATTTAGTCAATAAAGGCCTACTACTGGAGAGAAACCGAGTGCTATGACGCTCGCCGTTCGGCCCCACGACCTCCGAGAGGCTTGGAAGAGGCCTCCCCTGAAAGCTGGATTCCCAAGGCTTGTCTGTGTGAATTCCTAGCCCGCTAGGCTGAAATTAAGCGACCGAATGTCGTGCCGAAGTCAAATCGGTCGTCATGGTACTCGAGCGAAACTGAGTGCTTTAACGCTCGCCGCTCGGCCCCACAGCCGTCCAGAGACTCGGGGGAGGACTCCCCTGAAAGCTGGATTCCCACCGATCGGTTGTTTCAAATCTTAGCACACTAGGTCAAAAGTAAGCGCTAAATCGTCCTGCCAAAGTCACATAGGTTGTCATGTTACAATTTAGTCAATAAAGGCCTCCTACTGGAGCGAAACCGAGTGCTTTGACGCTCGCCGTTCGGCCCCACGACCTCCGAGAGGCTTGGAAGAGGCTTCCCCTGAAAGCTGGATTCCCACCGATCGTTTGTTTCAAATCTTAGCCCAGTAGCTGAAAAGTAGGCGC
Source organism: Phycodurus eques (assembly GCF_024500275.1). NCBI lineage: Eukaryota > Metazoa > Chordata > Actinopteri > Syngnathiformes > Syngnathidae > Phycodurus > Phycodurus eques. The sequence continues at coordinate 20,172 of NW_026904231.1, read as the reverse complement.
TAAAAAGTCCTGCCAAAATCACATAGGTCGTCATGTTACAATTTACTCAATAAAGGCCTTCTACTGGAGAGAAACCGAGTGCTTTGACGGTCGCCGTTCGGCCCCACAGCCGCCCAGAGACTCGGGGGAGGCCTCCCCTGAAACCTGGATTCCCACCGATCGTTTGTTTCAAATCTTAGCCCAGTAGCTGAAAACTAGGCGCTAAAAAGTCTTACCAAAGTCACATTGGTCGTCATGTTACAATTTAGTCAATAAAGGCCTACTACTGTCGAGAAACCGAATGCTATGACGCTCGCCGCTCGGCCCCACAGCCGTCCAGAGACTCGGGGGAGGACTCCCCTGAAAACTGGATTCCCACCGATCGTTTGTTTAAAATCTTAGCGCACTAGGTGAAAACTAAGCGCTAAAAAGTCCTCCCAAAGTCACATAGGTCGTCATGTTACAATTTAGTCAATAAAGGCCTACTACTGGAGCGAAACCGAGTGCTTTGACGCTCGCCGTTCGGCCCCACGACCTCCGAGAGGCTTGGAAGAGGCCTCCCCTGAAAGCTGGATTCCCACCGATCGTTTGTTTCATATCCTAGCCCAGTAGCTGAAAAGTAGGCGCTAAAAAGTCCTGCCAAAATCACATAGGTCGTCATGTTACAATTTAGTCAATAAAGTCCTCCTACTGGACCGAAAGTGAGTGCTTTTACGCTCGCCGCTCGGCCCCACAGCCGTCCAGAGACTCGGGGGAGGACTCCCCTGAAAGCTGGATTCCCACCGATCGTTTGTGTCAAATCTTAGCCCACTAGCTCAAAACTAGGCGCTAAAATGTCCTGCCAAAATCACATAGGTCGTCATGTTACAATTTAGTCAATAAAGGCCTACTACTGGAGAGAAACCGAATGCTATGACGCTCGCCATTCGGCCCCACGACCTCCGAGAGGCTTGGAAGAGTTCTCCCCTGAAAGCTGGATTCCCATGGATTGTCTGTGTGAATTCCTAGCCCGCTATGCTGAAATTAAGCGACCTAAAGTCGTGCCGAAGTCAAATCGGTCGTCATGGTACTCGAGCGAAACTGAGTGCTTTAACGCTCGCCGCTCGGCACCACAGCTGTCCAGAGACTCGGGGGAGGACTCCCCTGAAAGCTGGATTCCCACCGATCGTTTGTTTCAAATCCTAGCCCACTAGCTCAAAAGTAGGCGCTAAAAAGTCTTACCAAAGTCACATAGGTCGTCATGTTACAATTTAGTCAATAAAGGCCTACTACTGTAGAGAAACCGAATGCTATGACGCTCGCCGTTCGGCCCCACGACCTCCGAGAGGCTTGGAAGAGGCCTCCCCTGAAAGCTGGATTCCCAAGGATTGTCTGTGCGAATTCCTAGCCCGCTAGGCTGAAATTAAGCGACCTAAAGTCGTGCCGAAGTCAAATCGGTCGTCATGGTACTCGAGCGAAACTGAGTGCTTTAACGCTCGCCGCTCGGCCCCACAGCCGTTCAGAAACTCGGGGGAGGACTCCCCTGAAAGCTGGATTCCCACCGATAATGTATTTCAAATCTTAGCCCACTAACTCAAAAGTAAGCGATAAAATGTCCTGCCAAAATCACAGAGGTCGTCATGTTACAATTTAGTCAATAAAGGCCTCCTACTGGACCGGAACTGAGTGCTTTAATGCTCGCCGTTCGGCCCCACAACCTCCGAGAGGCTTGGAAGAGGCCTCCCCTGAAAGCTGGATTCCCACCGATCGTTTGTTTCAAATCTTAGCCCAGTAGCTGAAAAGTAGGCGCTAAAAATTCCTGCCAAAATCACATAGGTCGTCATGTTACAATTTAGTCAATAAAGGCCTCCTACTGGACCGAAACTGAGTGCTTTAATGCTCGCCGCTCGGCCCCACAGCCGTCCAGAGACTCAGGGGAGGCCTCCCCTGAAAGCTGGATTCCCACCGATCGTTTGTTTCAAATCTTAGCCCAGTAGCTGAAAACTAGGCGCAAAAAAGTCCTGCCAAAGTCACATAGGTCGTCATGTTACAATTTAGTCAATAAAGGCCTATTACTGGACCGAAACCGAGTGCTTGAACGCTCGCAGCTCGGCCCCACAGCCGTCCAGAGACTCGGGGGAGGCCTCCCCTGAAAGCTGGATTCCCACCGATCGTTTGTTTCAAATCTTAGCCCACTAGGTCAAACGTAGGCGCTAAAAAGTCTTGCCAAAGTCACATAGGTCGTCATGTTACAATTTAGTCAATAAAGGCCTACTACTGGAGAGAAACCGAGTGCTATGACGCTCACAGTTCGGCCCCACGACCTCCGAGAGGCTTGGAAGAGGCCTCCCCTGAAAGCTGGATTCCCAAGGCTTGTCTGTGTGAATTCCTAGCCCGCTAGGCTGAAATTAAGCGACCGAATGTCGTGCCGAAGTCAAATCGGTCGTCATGGTACTCGAGCGAAACTGAGTGCTTTAACGCTCGCCGCTCGGCCCCACAGCCGTCCAGAGACTCGGGGGAGGACTCCCCTGAAAGCTGGATTCCCACCGATCGGTTGTTTCAAATCTTAGCACACTAGGTCAAAAGTAAGCGCTAAATCGTCCTGCCAAAGTCACATAGGTTGTCATGTTACAATTTAGTCAATAAAGGCCTCCTACTGGAGCGAAACCGAGTGCTTTGACGCTCGCCGTTCGGCCCCACGACCTCCGAGAGGCTTGGAAGAGGCTTCCCCTGAAAGCTGGATTCCCACCGATCGTTTGTTTCAAATCTTAGCCCAGTAGCTGAAAAGTAGGCGCTAAGAAGTCCTGCCAAAATCACATAGGTCGTCATGTTACAATTTAGCCAATAAAGGCCTCCTACTGGACCGAAACTGAGTGCTTTAACGCTCGCCGCTCGGCCCCACAGCCGTCCAGACACTCGGGGGAGGCCTCCCCTGAAAGCTGGATTCCCACCGATCGTTTGTTTCAAATCTTAGCCCAGTAGCTGAAAAGTAGGCGCTAAGAAGTCCTGCCAAAATCACATAGGTCGTCATGTTACAATTTAGTCAATAAAGTCCTCCTACTGGACCGAAAGTGAGTGCTTTTACGCTCGCCGCTCGGCCCCACAGCCGTCCAGAGACTCGGGGGAGGACTCCCCTGAAAGCTGGATTCCCACCGATCGTTTGTCTCAAATCTTAGCCCACTAGCTCAAAACTAGGCGCTAAAATGTCCTGCCAAAATCACATAGGTCGTCATGTTACAATTTAGTCAATTAAGGCCTACTACTGGAGAGAAACCGAATGCTATGACGCTCGCCATTCGGCCCCACGACCTCCGAGAGGCTTGGAAGAGTTCTCCCCTGAAAGCTGGATTCCCATGGATTGTCTGTGTGAATTCCTAGCCCGCTATGCTGAAATTAAGCGACCTAAAGTCGTGCCGAAGTCAAATCGGTCGTCATGGTACTCGAGCGAAACTGAGTGCTTTAACGCTCGCCGCTCGGCACCACAGCTGTCCAGAGACTCGGGGGAGGACTCCCCTGAAAGCTGGATTCCCACCGATCGTTTGTTTCAAATCCTAGCCCACTAGCTCAAAAGTAGGCGCTAAAAAGTCTTACCAAAGTCACATAGGTCGTCATGTTACAATTTAGTCAATAAAGGCCTACTACTGGAGCGAAACCGAGTGCTTTGACGCTCGCCGTTCGGCCCCACGACCTCCGAGAGGCTTGGAAGAGGCTTCCCCTGAAAGCTGGATTCCCACCGATCGTTTGTTTCAAATCTTAGCCCAGTAGCTGAAAACTAGGCGCAAAAAAGTCCTGCCAAAGTCACATAGGTCGTCATGTTACAATTTAGTCAATAAAGGCCTATTACTGGACCGAAACCGAGTGCTTGAACGCTCGCAGCTCGGCCCCACAGCCGTCCAGAGACTCGGGGGAGGCCTCCCCTGAAAGCTGGATTCCCACCGATCGTTTGTTTCAAATCTTAGCCCACTAGGTCAAACGTAGGCGCTAAAAAGTCTTGCCAAAGTCACATAGGTCGTCATGTTACAATTTAGTCAATAAAGGCCTACTACTGGAGAGAAACCGAGTGCTATGACGCTCACAGTTCGGCCCCACGACCTCCGAGAGGCTTGGAAGAGGCCTCCCCTGAAAGCTGGATTCCCAAGGCTTGTCTGTGTGAATTCCTAGCCCGCTAGGCTGAAATTAAGCGACCGAATGTCGTGCCGAAGTCAAATCGGTCGTCATGGTACTCGAGCGAAACTGAGTGCTTTAACGCTCGCCGCTCGGCCCCACAGCCGTCCAGAGACTCGGGGGAGGACTCCCCTGAAAGCTGGATTCCCACCGATCGGTTGTTTCAAATCTTAGCACACTAGGTCAAAAGTAAGCGCTAAATCGTCCTGCCAAAGTCACATAGGTTGTCATGTTACAATTTAGTCAATAAAGGCCTCCTACTGGAGCGAAACCGAGTGCTTTGACGCTCGCCGTTCGGCCCCACGACCTCCGAGAGGCTTGGAAGAGGCTTCCCCTGAAAGCTGGATTCCCACCGATCGTTTGTTTCAAATCTTAGCCCAGTAGCTGAAAAGTAGGCGCTAAGAAGTCCTGCCAAAATCACATAGGTCGTCATGTTACAATTTAGCCAATAAAGGCCTCCTACTGGACCGAAACTGAGTGCTTTAACGCTCGCCGCTCGGCCCCACAGCCGTCCAGACACTCGGGGGAGGCCTCCCCTGAAAGCTGGATTCCCACCGATCGTTTGTTTCAAATCTTAGCCCAGTAGCTGAAAAGTAGGCGCTAAGAAGTCCTGCCAAAATCACATAGGTCGTCATGTTACAATTTAGTCAATAAAGGCCTACTACTGTAGAGAAACCGAATGCTATGACGCTCGCCGTTTGGCCCCACGACCTCCGAGAGGCTTGGAAGAGGCCTCCCCTGAAAGCTGGATTCCCAAGGATTGTCTGTGCGAATTCCTAGCCCGCTAGGCTGAAATTAAGCGACCTAAAGTCGTGCCGAAGTCAAATCGGTCGTCATGGTACTCGAGCAAAACTGAGTGCTTTAACGCTCGCCGCTCGGCCCCACAGCCGTTCAGAAACTCGGGGGAGGACTCCCCTGAAAGCTGGATTCCCACCGATAATGTATTTCAAATCTTAGCCCACTAACTCAAAAGTAAGCGATAAAATGTCCTGCCAAAATCACAGAGGTCGTCATGTTACAATTTAGTCAATAAAGGCCTCCTACTGGACCGGAACTGAGTGGTTTAACGCTCGCCGCTCGGCCCCACAGCCGTCCAGACACTCGGGGGAGGCCTCCCCTGAAAGCTGGATTCCCACCGATCGTTTGTTTCAAATCTTAGCCCAGTAGCTGAAAAGTAGGCGCTAAAAATTCCTGCCAAAATCACATAGGTCGTCATGTTACAATTTAGTCAATAAAGGCCTCCTACTGGACCGAAACTGAGTGCTTTAATGCTCGCCGCTCGGCCTCACAAGCTCCGAGAGGCTTGGAAGAGGCCTCCCTTTAAAGCTGGATTCCCAAGGATTGTCTGTGTGAATTCCTAGCCCGCTAGGCTGAAATTAAGCGACCTAAAGTCGTGCCGAAGTCAAATCGGTCGTCATGGTACTCGAGCGAAACTGAGTGCTTTAAAGCTCGCCGCTCGGTCCCACAGCCGTCCAGAGACTCGGGGGAGGACTCCCCTGAAAGCTGGATTCCCACCGATCGTTAGTTTCAAATCTTAGCGCACTAGGTAAAAAGTAAGCGCTAAAAAGACCTGCCAAAGTCACATAGGTTGTCATGTTAAAATTTTGTCAATAAAGGCCTACTACTGGAGCGAAACCGAGTGCTTTGATGCTCGCCGTTCGGGCCCACAACCTCCAAGAGGCTTGGAAGAGGCCTCCCCTGAAAGCTGGATTCCCACCGATCGTTTCTTTCAAATCTTAGCCCAGTAGCTGAAAAGTAGGCGCTAAAAAGTCCTGCCAAAATCCCATAGGTCGTCATGTTACAATTTAGTCAATAAAGGCCTATTACTGGACCGAAACTGAGTGCTTTAACGCTCGCCGCTCGGCCCCACAGCCGTCCAGAGACTCGGGGGAGGCCTCCCCTGAAAGCTGGATTCCCACCGATCGTTTGTTTCAAATCTTAGCCCACTAGGTCAAACGTAGGCGCTAAGTCTTGCCAAAGTCACATAGGTCGTCATGTTACAATTTAGTCAATTAAGGCCTACTACTGGAGAGAAACCGAGTGCTATGACGCTCACCGTTCGGCCCCACGACCTCCGAGAGGCTTGGAAGAGGCCTCCCCTGAAAGCTGGATTCCCAAGGCTTGTCTGTGTGAATTCCTAGCCCGCTAGGCTGAAATTAAGCGACCGAATGTCGTGCCGAAGTCAAATCGGTCGTCATGGTACTCGAGCAAAACTGAGTGCTTTAACGGTTGCCGCTCGGCCCCACAGCAGTCCAGAGACTCGGGGTAGGGCTCCCCTGAAAGCTGGATTCCCACCGATCGTTTGTTTTAAATCTTAGCCCACTAGCTCAAACGTAAGCGCTAAAAAGTCCTGCCAAAATCACATAGGTCGTCATGTTACAATTTAGTCAATAAAGGCCTATTACTGGACCGAAACTGAGTGCTTTAACGCTCGCCGCTCGGCCCCACAGCCGTCCAGAGACTCAGGGGAGGCCTCCCCTGAAAGCTGGATTCCCACCGATCGTTTGTTTCAAATCTTAGCCCAGTAGCTGAAAATTAGGCGCAAAAAAGTCCTGCCAAAATCAGATAGGTCGTCATGTTACAATTTAGTCAATAAAGGCCTACGACTGGAGAGAAACCGAGTGCTTTGTTGCTCGCCGTTCGGCCACACAGCCATCCAGAGACTCAGGGGAGGCCTCCCCTGAAGTCTGGAATCCCACTGATCGTTTGTTTCAAATCTTAGCCAACTAGTTCAAAAGTAAGCGCTAAAACGTCCTGCCAAAGTCACATAGGTTGTCATGTTACAATTTAGTCAATAAAGGCCTACTGCTGGAGCGAAACCGAGTGCTTTGACGGTCGCCGTTCGGCCCCATGACCTCCGAGAGGCTTGGAAGCGGCCTCCCCTGAAAGCTGGATTCCCACCGATCATTTGTTTAAAATCTTAGCCCAGTAGCTGAAAAGTAGGCGCAAAAAAGTCCTGCCAAAGTCACATAGGTTGTGATGTTACAATTTAGTCAATAAAGGTTTACTACTGGAGCGAAACCAAGTGCTTCGACGCTCGCCGTTCGGCCCCACGAGCTCCGAGAGGCTTGGAAGAGGCCTCCTTTGAAAGCTGGATTCCCAAGGTTTGTCTGTGTGAATTCCTAGCCCGCTAGGCTGAAATTAAGCGACCAAAAGTCGTGCTGAAGTCAAATTGGTCGTCATGGTACTCGAGCGAAACTGAGTGCTTTAACGGGCGCCGCTCGGCCACACAGCCGTCCAGAGACTCGGGGGAGGACTCCCCTGAAAGCTGGATTCCCATCCATCGTTTGTTTCAAATCTTAGCGCACTAGCTCAAACGTAAGCGCTAAAAAGTCCTGCCAAAATCACATAGGTCGTCATGTTACAATTTAGTCAATTAAGGCCTACTACTGGAGAGAAACCGAGTGCTATGACGCTCACCGTTCGGCCCCACGACCTCCGAGAGGACTTGGAAGAGGCCTCCCCTGAAAGCTGGATTCCCAAGGCTTGTCTGTGTGAATTCCTAGCCCGCTAGGCTGAAATTAAGCGACCGAATGTCGTGCCGAAGTCAAATCGGTCGTCATGGTACTCGAGCAAAACTGAGTGCTTTGACGCTCGCCGTTCGGCCCCACAACCCCTGAGAGGCTTGGAAGAGGCCTCCCCTGAAAGCTGGATTCCCACCGATCGTTTGTTTCAAATCTTAGCCCAGTAGCTGAAAAGTAGGCGCTAAGAAGTCCTGCCAAAATCACATAGGTCGTCATGTTACAATTTAGCCAATAAAGGCCTCCTACTGGACCGAAACTGAGTGCTTTAACGCTCGCCGCTCGGCCCCACAGCCGTCCAGACACTCGGGGGAGGCCTCCCCTGAAAGCTGGATTCCCACCGATCGTTTGTTTCAAATCTTAGCCCACTAGCTCAAAAGTAGGCGCTAAAAAGTCTTTCCAAAGTCACATAGGTCGTCATGTTACAATTTAGTCAATAAAGGCCTACTACTGTAGAGAAACCGAATGCTATGACGCTCGATGTTCGGCCCCACGACCTCCGAGAGGCTTGGAAGAGGCCTCCCCTGAAAGCTGGATTCCCAAGGATTGTCTGTGTGAATTCCTAGCCCGCTAGGCTTAAATTAAGCGACCTAAAGTCGTGCCGAAGTCAAATCGGTCGTCATGGTACTCGAGCGAAACTGAGTGCTTTAAAGCTCGCCGCTCGGTCCCACAGCCGTCCAGAGACTCGGGGGAGGACTCCCCTGAAAGCTGGATTCCCACCGATCGTTAGTTTCAAATCTTAGCGCACTAGGTAAAAAGTAAGCGCTAAAAAGACCTGCCAAAGTCACATAGGTTGTCATGTTACAATTTAGTCAATAAAGGCCTACTACTGGAGCGAAACCGAGTGCTTTGACGCTCGCCGTTCGGGCCCACGACCTCCGAGAGGCTTGGAAGAGGCCTCCCCTGAAAGCTGGCTGCCGACCGATCGTTTGTTTCAAATCTTAGCCCAGTAGCTGAAAAGTAGGCGCTAAAATGTCCTGCCAAAATCACATAGGTCGTCATGTTACAATTTAGTCAATAAAGGCCTCCGACTGGACCGAAACTGAGTGCTTTAACGCTCGCCGCTCGGCCCCACAGCCTTCCAGAGACTCGGGAGAGGACTCCCCAGAAAGCTGGATTCCCACCGATCGTTTGTTTCAAATCTTAGCGCACTAGGTCAAAAGTAAGCGCTAAAAAGTCCTCCCAAAGTCACATAGGTTGTCATGTTACAATTTAGTCAATAAAGGCCTAGTACTGGAGCGAAACCGAATGCTTTGACGCTCGCCGTTAGCCCCCACAGCCGTCCAGAGACTCGGGGGAGGCCTCCCCTAAAAGCTGGATTCCCACCAATCGTTTGTTTCAAATCTTAGCCCACTAGCTCAAAAGTAAGCGCTAAAAAGTCCTGCCAAAGTCACATAGGTCGTAAGGTTACAATTTAGTCAATAAAAGCCTACTACTTGAGCGAAACTGAGTGCTTTAACGCTCGCCGCTCGGCCCCACAGCCTTCCAGAGACTCGGGGGAGGACTCTCCTGAAAGCTGGATTCCCACCGATCGTTTGTTTCAAATCTTAGCGCACTAGGTGAAAAGTAAGCGCTAAAAAGTCCTCCCAAAGTCACATAGGTTGTCATGCTACAATTTAGTCAATAAAGGCCTACTACTGGAGCGAAACCGAGTGCTTTGACGCTCGCCGTTCGGCCCCACGACCTCCGAGAGGCTTGGAAGAGGCCTCCCCTGAAAGCTGGATTCCCACCGATCGTTTGTTTCAAATCTTAGCCCACTAGCTCAAAAGTAAGCGCTAAAAAGTCCTGCCAAAGTCACTTAGGTCGTCATGCTACAATTTAGTCAATAAAAGCCTACTACTGGAGCGAAACCGAGTGCTTTGACGCTCGCCGTTCGGCCTCACAAGCTCCGAGAGGCTTGGAAGAGGCCTCCCTTTAAAGCTGGATTCCCAAGGCTTGTCTGTGTAAATTCCTAGCCCGCTAGGCAGAAATTAAGCGACCTAAAGTCGTGCCGAAGTCAAATCGGTCGTCATGGTACTTGAGCGAAACTGAGTACTTTAACGCTCGCCGCTCGGCCCCACAGCCTTCCAGAGACTCGGGGGAGGACTCCCCTGAAAGCTGGATTCCCACCGATCGTTTGTTTCAAATCTTAGCGCACTAGGTCAAAAGTAAGCGCTGAAAAGTCCTCCCAAATTCACATAGGTTGTCATGTTACAATTTAGTCAATAAAGGCCTACTACTGGAGCGAAACCGAGTGCTTTGACGCTCGCCGTTCGGGCCCACGACCTCCGAGAGGCTTGGAAGCGGCCTCCCCTGAAAGCTGGCTGCCGACCGATCGTTTGTTTCAAATCTCAGCCCACTGGCTCAAAAGTAGGCGCTAAAACGTCCTGCCAAATTCACATAGGTCATTATGTTACAATTTACTCAATAAAGGCCTACTACTGGAGAGAAACCGAGTGCTTTGACGCTCGCCGCTCGGCCCCACAGCCTTCCAGAGACTCGGGAGAGGACTCCCCAGAAAGCTGGATTCCCACCGATCGTTTGTTTCAAATCTTAGCGCACTAGGTCAAAAGTAAGCGCTAAAAAGTCCTCCCAAAGTCACATAGGTTGTCATGTTACAATTTAGTCAATAAAGGCCTAGTACTGGAGCGAAACCGAATGCTTTGACGCTCGCCGTTAGCCCCCACAGCCGTCCAGAGACTCGGGGGAGGCCTCCCCTAAAAGCTGGATTCCCACCAATCGTTTGTGTCAAATCTTAGCCCACTAGCTCAAAACTAGGCGCTAAAATGTCCTGCCAAAATCACATAGGTCGTCATGTTACAATTTAGTCAATAAAGGCCTACTACTGGAGAGAAACCGAATGCTATGACGCTCGCCATTCGGCCCCACGACCTCCGAGAGGCTTGGAAGAGTTCTCCCCTGAAAGCTGGATTCCCATGGATTGTCTGTGTGAATTCCTAGCCCGCTATGCTGAAATTAAGCGACCTAAAGTCGTGCCGAAGTCAAATCGGTCGTCATGGTACTCGAGCGAAACTGAGTGCTTTAACGCTCGCCGCTCGGCACCACAGCTGTCCAGAGACTCGGGGGAGGACTCCCCTGAAAGCTGGATTCCCACCGATCGTTTGTTTCAAATCCTAGCCCACTAGCTCAAAAGTAGGCGCTAAAAAGTCTTACCAAAGTCACATAGGTCGTCATGTTACAATTTAGTCAATAAAGGCCTACTACTGTAGAGAAACCGAATGCTATGACGCTCGCCGTTCGGCCCCACGACCTCCGAGAGGCTTGGAAGAGGCCTCCCCTGAAAGCTGGATTCCCAAGGATTGTCTGTGCGAATTCCTAGCCCGCTAGGCTGAAATTAAGCGACCTAAAGTCGTGCCGAAGTCAAATCGGTCGTCATGGTACTCGAGCGAAACTGAGTGCTTTAACGCTCGCCGCTCGGCCCCACAGCCGTTCAGAAACTCGGGGGAGGACTCCCCTGAAAGCTGGATTCCCACCGATAATGTATTTCAAATCTTAGCCCACTAACTCAAAAGTAAGCGATAAAATGTCCTGCCAAAATCACAGAGGTCGTCATGTTACAATTTAGTCAATAAAGGCCTCCTACTGGACCGGAACTGAGTGCTTTAATGCTCGCCGTTCGGCCCCACAACCTCCGAGAGGCTTGGAAGAGGCCTCCCCTGAAAGCTGGATTCCCACCGATCGTTTGTTTCAAATCTTAGCCCAGTAGCTGAAAAGTAGGCGCTAAAAATTCCTGCCAAAATCACATAGGTCGTCATGTTACAATTTAGTCAATAAAGGCCTCCTACTGGACCGAAACTGAGTGCTTTAATGCTCGCCGCTCGGCCCCACAGCCGTCCAGAGACTCAGGGGAGGCCTCCCCTGAAAGCTGGATTCCCACCGATCGTTTGTTTCAAATCTTAGCCCAGTAGCTGAAAACTAGGCGCAAAAAAGTCCTGCCAAAGTCACATAGGTCGTCATGTTACAATTTAGTCAATAAAGGCCTATTACTGGACCGAAACCGAGTGCTTGAACGCTCGCAGCTCGGCCCCACAGCCGTCCAGAGACTCGGGGGAGGCCTCCCCTGAAAGCTGGATTCCCACCGATCGTTTGTTTCAAATCTTAGCCCACTAGGTCAAACGTAGGCGCTAAAAAGTCTTGCCAAAGTCACATAGGTCGTCATGTTACAATTTAGTCAATAAAGGCCTACTACTGGAGAGAAACCGAGTGCTATGACGCTCACAGTTCGGCCCCACGACCTCCGAGAGGCTTGGAAGAGGCCTCCCCTGAAAGCTGGATTCCCAAGGCTTGTCTGTGTGAATTCCTAGCCCGCTAGGCTGAAATTAAGCGACCGAATGTCGTGCCGAAGTCAAATCGGTCGTCATGGTACTCGAGCGAAACTGAGTGCTTTAACGCTCGCCGCTCGGCCCCACAGCCGTCCAGAGACTCGGGGGAGGACTCCCCTGAAAGCTGGATTCCCACCGATCGGTTGTTTCAAATCTTAGCACACTAGGTCAAAAGTAAGCGCTAAATCGTCCTGCCAAAGTCACATAGGTTGTCATGTTACAATTTAGTCAATAAAGGCCTCCTACTGGAGCGAAACCGAGTGCTTTGACGCTCGCCGTTCGGCCCCACGACCTCCGAGAGGCTTGGAAGAGGCTTCCCCTGAAAGCTGGATTCCCACCGATCGTTTGTTTCAAATCTTAGCCCAGTAGCTGAAAAGTAGGCGCTAAGAAGTCCTGCCAAAATCACATAGGTCGTCATGTTACAATTTAGCCAATAAAGGCCTCCTACTGGACCGAAACTGAGTGCTTTAACGCTCGCCGCTCGGCCCCACAGCCGTCCAGACACTCGGGGGAGGCCTCCCCTGAAAGCTGGATTCCCACCGATCGTTTGTTTCAAATCTTAGCCCAGTAGCTGAAAAGTAGGCGCTAAGAAGTCCTGCCAAAATCACATAGGTCGTCATGTTACAATTTAGTCAATAAAGTCCTCCTACTGGACCGAAAGTGAGTGCTTTTACGCTCGCCGCTCGGCCCCACAGCCGTCCAGAGACTCGGGGGAGGACTCCCCTGAAAGCTGGATTCCCACCGATCGTTTGTCTCAAATCTTAGCCCACTAGCTCAAAACTAGGCGCTAAAATGTCCTGCCAAAATCACATAGGTCGTCATGTTACAATTTAGTCAATTAAGGCCTACTACTGGAGAGAAACCGAATGCTATGACGCTCGCCATTCGGCCCCACGACCTCCGAGAGGCTTGGAAGAGTTCTCCCCTGAAAGCTGGATTCCCATGGATTGTCTGTGTGAATTCCTAGCCCGCTATGCTGAAATTAAGCGACCTAAAGTCGTGCCGAAGTCAAATCGGTCGTCATGGTACTCGAGCGAAACTGAGTGCTTTAACGCTCGCCGCTCGGCACCACAGCTGTCCAGAGACTCGGGGGAGGACTCCCCTGAAAGCTGGATTCCCACCGATCGTTTGTTTCAAATCCTAGCCCACTAGCTCAAAAGTAGGCGCTAAAAAGTCTTACCAAAGTCACATAGGTCGTCATGTTACAATTTAGTCAATAAAGGCCTACTACTGGAGCGAAACCGAGTGCTTTGACGCTCGCCGTTCGGCCCCACGACCTCCGAGAGGCTTGGAAGAGGCTTCCCCTGAAAGCTGGATTCCCACCGATCGTTTGTTTCAAATCTTAGCCCAGTAGCTGAAAACTAGGCGCAAAAAAGTCCTGCCAAAGTCACATAGGTCGTCATGTTACAATTTAGTCAATAAAGGCCTATTACTGGACCGAAACCGAGTGCTTGAACGCTCGCAGCTCGGCCCCACAGCCGTCCAGAGACTCGGGGGAGGCCTCCCCTGAAAGCTGGATTCCCACCGATCGTTTGTTTCAAATCTTAGCCCACTAGGTCAAACGTAGGCGCTAAAAAGTCTTGCCAAAGTCACATAGGTCGTCATGTTACAATTTAGTCAATAAAGGCCTACTACTGGAGAGAAACCGAGTGCTATGACGCTCACAGTTCGGCCCCACGACCTCCGAGAGGCTTGGAAGAGGCCTCCCCTGAAAGCTGGATTCCCAAGGCTTGTCTGTGTGAATTCCTAGCCCGCTAGGCTGAAATTAAGCGACCGAATGTCGTGCCGAAGTCAAATCGGTCGTCATGGTACTCGAGCGAAACTGAGTGCTTTAACGCTCGCCGCTCGGCCCCACAGCCGTCCAGAGACTCGGGGGAGGACTCCCCTGAAAGCTGGATTCCCACCGATCGGTTGTTTCAAATCTTAGCACACTAGGTCAAAAGTAAGCGCTAAATCGTCCTGCCAAAGTCACATAGGTTGTCATGTTACAATTTAGTCAATAAAGGCCTCCTACTGGAGCGAAACCGAGTGCTTTGACGCTCGCCGTTCGGCCCCACGACCTCCGAGAGGCTTGGAAGAGGCTTCCCCTGAAAGCTGGATTCCCACCGATCGTTTGTTTCAAATCTTAGCCCAGTAGCTGAAAAGTAGGCGCTAAGAAGTCCTGCCAAAATCACATAGGTCGTCATGTTACAATTTAGCCAATAAAGGCCTCCTACTGGACCGAAACTGAGTGCTTTAACGCTCGCCGCTCGGCCCCACAGCCGTCCAGACACTCGGGGGAGGCCTCCCCTGAAAGCTGGATTCCCACCGATCGTTTGTTTCAAATCTTAGCCCAGTAGCTGAAAAGTAGGCGCTAAGAAGTCCTGCCAAAATCACATAGGTCGTCATGTTACAATTTAGTCAATAAAGTCCTCCTACTGGACCGAAAGTGAGTGCTTTTACGCTCGCCGCTCGGCCCCACAGCCGTCCAGAGACTCGGGGGAGGACTCCCCTGAAAGCTGGATTCCCACCGATCGTTTGTCTCAAATCTTAGCCCACTAGCTCAAACATAGGTCGTCTGTTACAATTTAGTCAATAAAGGCCTACTACTGTAGAGAAACCGAATGCTATGACGCTCGCCGTTTGGCCCCACGACCTCCGAGAGGCTTGGAAGAGGCCTCCCCTGAAAGCTGGATTCCCAAGGATTGTCTGTGCGAATTCCTAGCCCGCTAGGCTGAAATTAAGCGACCTAAAGTCGTGCCGAAGTCAAATCGGTCGTCATGGTACTCGAGCAAAACTGAGTGCTTTAACGCTCGCCGCTCGGGCCCCCACAGCCGTTCAGAAACTCGGGGGAGGACTCCCCTGAAAGCTGGATTCCCACCGATAATGTATTTCAAATCTTAGCCCACTAACTCAAAAGTAAGCGATAAAATGTCCTGCCAAAATCACAGAGGTCGTCATGTTACAATTTAGTCAATAAAGGCCTCCTACTGGACCGGAACTGAGTGGTTTAACGCTCGCCGCTCGGCCCCCACAGCCGTCCGAGAGGCTTGGAAGAGGCTTCCCCTGAAAGCTGGATTCCCACCGATCGTTTGTTTCAAATCTTAGCCCAGTAGCTGAAAACTAGGCGCAAAAAAGTCCTGCCAAAGTCACATAGGTCGTCATGTTACAATTTAGTCAATAAAGGCCTATTACTGGACCGAAACCGAGTGCTTGAACGCTCGCAGCTCGGCCCCACAGCCGTCCAGAGACTCGGGGGAGGCCTCCCCTGAAAGCTGGATTCCCACCGATCGTTTGTTTCAAATCTTAGCCCACTAGGTCAAACGTAGGCGCTAAAAAGTCTTGCCAAAGTCACATAGGTCGTCATGTTACAATTTAGTCAATAAAGGCCTACTACTGGAGAGAAACCGAGTGCTATGACGCTCACAGTTCGGCCCCACGACCTCCGAGAGGCTTGGAAGAGGCCTCCCCTGAAAGCTGGATTCCCAAGGCTTGTCTGTGTGAATTCCTAGCCCGCTAGGCTGAAATTAAGCGACCGAATGTCGTGCCGAAGTCAAATCGGTCGTCATGGTACTCGAGCGAAACTGAGTGCTTTAACGCTCGCCGCTCGGTCCCCACAGCCGTCCAGAGACTCGGGGGAGGACTCCCCTGAAAGCTGGATTCCCACCGATCGGTTAGTTTCAAATCTTAGCACACTAGGTCAAAATTAAGCGCTAAAATCGTCCTGCCAAAGTCACATAGGTTGTCATGTTACAATTTTAGTCAATAAAGGCCTCCTACTGGAGCGAAACCGAGTGCTTTGACTGCTCGCCGTTCGGGCCCCACGAACCTCCGAGAGGCTTGGAAGAGGCCTTCCCCTGAAAGCTGGATTCCCACCGATCGTTTGTTTCAAATCTTAGCCCAGTAGCTGAAAAGTAGGCGCTAAGAAGTCCTGCCAAAATCACATAGGTCGTCATGTTACAATTTAGCCAATAAAGGCCTCCTACTGGACCGAAACTGAGTGCTTTAACGCTCGCCGCTCGGCCCCACAGCCGTCCAGAGCACTCGGGGGAGGCCTCCCCTGAAAGCTGGATTCCCACCGATCGTTTGTTTCAAATCTTAGCCCACTAGGTCAAACGTAGGCGCTAAGTCTTGCCAAAGTCACATAGGTCGTCATGTTACAATTTAGTCAATTAAGGCCTACTACTGGAGAGAAACCGAGTGCTATGACGCTCACCGTTCGGCCCCACGACCTCCGAGAGGCTTGGAAGAGGCCTCCCCTGAAAGCTGGATTCCCAAGGCTTGTCTGTGTGAATTCCTAGCCCGCTAGGCTGAAATTAAGCGACCGAATGTCGTGCCGAAGTCAAATCGGTCGTCATGGTACTCGAGCAAAACTGAGTGCTTTAACGGTTGCCGCTCGGCCCCACAGCAGTCCAGAGACTCGGGGTAGGGCTCCCCTGAAAGCTGGATTCCCACCGATCGTTTGTTTTAAATCTTAGCCCACTAGCTCAAACGTAAGCGCTAAAAAGTCCTGCCAAAATCACATAGGTCGTCATGTTACAATTTAGTCAATAAAGGCCTATTACTGGACCGAAACTGAGTGCTTTAACGCTCGCCGCTCGGCCCCACAGCCGTCCAGAGACTCAGGGGAGGCCTCCCCTGAAAGCTGGATTCCCACCGATCGTTTGTTTCAAATCTTAGCCCAGTAGCTGAAAATTAGGCGCAAAAAAGTCCTGCCAAAATCAGATAGGTCGTCATGTTACAATTTAGTCAATAAAGGCCTACGACTGGAGAGAAACCGAGTGCTTTGTTGCTCGCCGTTCGGCCACACAGCCATCCAGAGACTCAGGGGAGGCCTCCCCTGAAGTCTGGAATCCCACTGATCGTTTGTTTCAAATCTTAGCCAACTAGTTCAAAAGTAAGCGCTAAAACGTCCTGCCAAAGTCACATAGGTTGTCATGTTACAATTTAGTCAATAAAGGCCTACTGCTGGAGCGAAACCGAGTGCTTTGACGGTCGCCGTTCGGCCCCATGACCTCCGAGAGGCTTGGAAGCGGCCTCCCCTGAAAGCTGGATTCCCACCGATCGTTTGTTTCAAATCTTAGCGCACTAGCTCAAACGTAAGCGCTAAAAAGTCCTGCCAAAATCACATAGGTTGTCATGTTAAAATTTTGTCAATAAAGGCCTACTACTGGAGCGAAACCGAGTGCTTTGATGCTCGCCGTTCGGGCCCACAACCTCCAAGAGGCTTGGAAGAGGCCTCCCCTGAAAGCTGGATTCCCACCGATCGTTTCTTTCAAATCTTAGCCCAGTAGCTGAAAAGTAGGCGCTAAAAAGTCCTGCCAAAATCCCATAGGTCGTCATGTTACAATTTAGTCAATAAAGGCCTATTACTGGACCGAAACTGAGTGCTTTAACGCTCGCCGCTCGGCCCCACAGCCGTCCAGAGACTCGGGGGAGGCCTCCCCTGAAAGCTGGATTCCCACCGATCGTTTGTTTCAAATCTTAGCCCACTAGGTCAAACGTAGGCGCTAAGTCTTGCCAAAGTCACATAGGTCGTCATGTTACAATTTAGTCAATTAAGGCCTACTACTGGAGAGAAACCGAGTGCTATGACGCTCACCGTTCGGCCCCACGACCTCCGAGAGGCTTGGAAGAGGCCTCCCCTGAAAGCTGGATTCCCAAGGCTTGTCTGTGTGAATTCCTAGCCCGCTAGGCTGAAATTAAGCGACCGAATGTCGTGCCGAAGTCAAATCGGTCGTCATGGTACTCGAGCAAAACTGAGTGCTTTGAACGCTCGCCGCTTCGGCCCCACAGCAGTCCCTGAGAGGCTCGGGAGTAGGCCTCCCCTGAAAGCTGGATTCCCACCGATCGTTTGTTTTCAAATCTTAGCCCACTAGCTGAAACGTAGGCGCTAAGAAGTCCTGCCAAAGTCACATAGGTCGTCATGTTACAATTTAGTCCAATAAAGGCCTCCTACTGGAGACGAAACCTGAGTGCTTTAACGCTCGCCGCTTCGGCCCCACAGCCGTCCAGAGACTCGGGGGAGGCCTCCCCTGAAAGCCTGGATTCCCACCGATCGTTTGTTTCAAATCTTAGCCCACTAGCTCAAAATTAAGGCGCTAAAAAGTCTTGCCAAAGTAACATAGGTCGTCATGTTACAATTTCGTCAATAAAGGCCTACTACTGGAGTGAAACCGAGTGCTATCGACGCTCGCCGTTCGGCCCCACGAGCCTCCGAGAGGCTTGGAAGAGGCCTCCCCTTGAAAGCTGGATTCCCAAGGCTTGTCTGTGTGAATTCCTAGCCCGCTCGGCTTAAGTTAAGCGACCTAAAGTCGTGCCGAAGTCAAATCGGTCGTCATGGTACTCGAGCGAAACTGAGTGCTTTAACGCTCGCCGCTCGGTCCCCACAGCCGTCCAGAGACTCGGAGGAGGCCTCGTCCTGAAAGCTGGATTCCCACCGATCGTTAGTTTCAAATCTTAGCCCACTAGCTCAAAAGTAAGCGCTAAAAAGTACCTGCCAAAGTCACATAGGTTGTCATGTTACAATTTAGTCAATAAAGGCCTACTACTGGAGCGAAACCTGAGTGCTTTGACGCTCGCCGTTCGGGCCCACGACCTCCGAGAGGCTTGGAAGAGGCCTCCCTGAAAGCTGGCTGCCGACCGATCGTTTATTTCAAATCTTAGCCAAGTAGCTGAAAAGTAGGCGCTAAAAAGTCCTGCCAAAGTCACATAGGTTGTCATGTTACAATTTAGTCAATAAAGGCCTACTACTGGACCGAAACTGAGTGCTTTAACGCTCGCCGCTCCGCCCCACAGCTGTCCAGAGACTCGGTGGAGGCCTCCCCTGAAAGCTGGATTCCCACCGATCGTTTGTTTAAAATCTTAGCCCACTAGCTCAAAAGTAAGCGCTAAAATGTCCTGCCAAAGTCACATAGGTCGTTATGTTACAATTTAGTGAATAAAGGCCTACTACTGGAGCGAAACCGAGTCCATTGACGCTCGCCGTTCGGCCCCACGACCTCTGAGAGGCTTGGAAGAGGCCTCCCCTGAAAGCTGGATTCCCACCGATCGTTTGTTTCAAATCTTAGCCCAGTAGCTGAAAAGTAGGCGCTAAGAAGTCCTGCCAAAATCACATAGGTCGTCATGTTACAATTTAGCCAATAAAGGCCTCCTACTGGACCGAAACTGAGTGCTTTAACGCTCGCCGCTCGGCCCCACAGCCGTCCAGAGACTCGGGGGAGGACTCCCCTGAAAGCTGGATTCCCACCGATCGTTTGTTTCAAATCTTAGCCCACTAGCTCAAAACTAGGCGCTAAAATGCCCTGCCAAAGTCACATAGGTCGTCATGTTACAATTTAGTCAATAAAGGCCTACTACTGGAGAGAAACCGAATGCTATGACGCTCGCCATTTGGCCCCACGACCTCCGAGAGGCTTGGAAGAGTTCTCCCCTGAAAGCTGGATTCCCATGGATTGTCTGTGTGAATTCCTAGCCCGCTATGCTGAAATTAAGCGACCAAAAGTCGTGCCGAAGTCAAATCGGTCGTCATGGTACTCGAGCGAAACTGAGTGCTTTAACGCTCGCCGCTCGGCTCAACAGCCGTCCAGAGACTCGGGGGAGGACTCCCCTGAAAGCTGGATTCCCACCGATTGTTTGTTTCAAATCTTAGCACACTAGGTCAAAAGCAAGCGCTAAAACGTCCTGCCAAAGTCACATAGGTTGTCATGTTACAATTTAGTCAATAAAGGCCTCCTACTGGAGCGAAACCGAGTGCGTTGACGCTCGCCGTTCGGCCCCACGACCTCCGAGAGGCTTGGAAGAGGCCTCCCCTGAAAGCTGGATTCCCACCGATCGTTTGTTTCAAATCTTAGCCCAGTAGCTGAAAAGTAGGCGCTAAGAAGTCCTGCCAAAATCACATAGGTTGTCATGTTACAATTTACTCAATAAAGGCCTACTACTGGAGAGAAAGCGAGTGCTTTGACGGTCGCCGTTCGGCCCCACAGCCGTCCAGAGACTCGGGGGAGGCCTCCCCTGAAAGCTGGATTCCCACCGATCGTTTGTTTCAAATCCTAGCCCACTAGCTCAAAAGTAGGCGCTAAAAAGTCTTACCAAAGTCACATAGGTCGTCTTGTTACAATTTAGTCAATAAAGGCCTACTACTGTAGAGAAACCGAATGCTATGACGCTCGCCGTTCGGCCCCACGACCTCCGAGAGGCTTGGAAGAGGCCTCCCCTGAAAGCTGGAT
>NW_026904230.1:0-64419 GCF_024500275.1 Phycodurus eques | reverse complement strand
CCGAGAGGCTTGGAAGAGGCCTCCCTTTAAAGCTGGATTCCCAAGGCTTGTCTGTGTAAATTCCTAGCCCGCTAGGTAGAAATTAAGCGACCTAAAGTCGTGCCGAAGTCAAATCGGTCGTCATGGTACTTGAGCGAAACTGAGTGCTTTAACGCTCGCCGTTCGCCCCCACAGCCGTCCAGAGACTCGGGGGAGGCCTCCCCTGAAAGCCGGATTCCCACCAATCGTTTGTTTCAAATCTTAGCCCACTAGCTCAAAAGTAAGCGCTAAAAAGTCCTGCCAAAGTCACATAGGTCGTCATGTTACAATTTAGTCAATAAAAGCCTACTACTGGAGCGAAACCGAGTGCTTTGACGCTCGCCATTCGGCCTCACAAGCTCCGAGAGGCTTGGAAGAGGCCTCCCTTTAAAGCTGGATTCCCAAGGCTTGTCTGTGTAAATTCCTAGCCCGCTAGGTAGAAATTAAGCGACCTAAAGTCGTGCCGAAGTCAAATCGGTCGTCATGGTACTTGAGCGAAACTGAGTGCTTTAACGCTCGCCGTTCGCCCCCACAGCCGTCCAGAGACTCGGGGGAGGCCTCCCCTGAAAGCCGGATTCCCACCAATCGTTTGTTTCAAATCTTAGCCCACTAGCTCAAAAGTAAGCGCTAAAAAGTCCTGCCAAAGTCACATAGGTCGTCATGTTACAATTTAGTCAATAAAAGCCTACTACTGGAGCGAAACCGAGTGCTTTGACGCTCGCCGTTTGCCCCCACAGCCGTCCAGAGACTCGGGGGAGGCCTCCCCTGAAAGCTGGCTGCCGACCGATCGTTTGTTTCAAATCTTAGCCCAGTAGCTCAAAAGTAGGCGCTAAAATGTCCTGCCAAAATCACATAGGTCGTCATGTTACAATTTAGTCAATTAAAGCCTCCGACTGGACCGAAACTGAGTGCTTTAACGCTCGCCGATCGGCCCCACAGCTGTCCAGAGACTCGGGGGAGGCCTCCCCTGAAAGCTGGATTACCACCGATCGTTTGTTTCAAATCTTAGCGCACTAGGTCAAAAGTAAGCGCTAAAAAGTCCTCCCAAAGTCACATAGGTTGTCATGTTACAATTTAGTCAATAAAGGCCTAATACTGGAGCGAAACCGAGTGCTTTGACGCTCGCCGTTCGGGCCCACGACCTCCGAGAGGCTTGGAAGAGGCCTCCCCTGAAAGGTGGCTTCCCACCGATCGTTTGTTTCAAATCTTAGCCCACTAGCTCAAAAGTAGGTGCTAAGAAGTCCTGCCAAAATCACATAGGTCGTCATGAAACAATTTACTCAATAAAGGCCTACTAGTGGAGCGAAACAGAGTGCTTTGACGCTCGCCGTTCGGGCCCACGACCTCCGAGAGTCTTGGAAGAGGCCTCCCCTGAAAGCTGGATTCCCAAGGCTTGTCTGTGTGAATTCCTAGCCCACTAGGCAGAAATTAAGCGACTAAAGTCGTGCCGAAGTCAAATCGGTCGTCATGGTACTCGAGCGAAACTGAGTGCTTTAACGCTCGCCGCTCGGCCCCACAGCCGTCCAGAGACTCGGGGGAGGCCTCCCCTGAAAGCTGGATTCCCACCGATCGTTTGTTTCAAATCTTAGCCCAGTCGCTGAAAAGTAGGCGCAAAAAAGTCCTGCCAAAATCACATAGGTTGTCATGTTACAATTTAGTCAATAAAGGCCTAATACTGGAGCGAAACCGAGTGCTTTGACGCTCGCCGTTCGGGCCCACGACCTCCGAGAGTCTTGGAAGAGACCTCCCCTGAAAGGTGGCTTCCCACCGATCGTTTGTTTCAAATCTTAGCCCAGTAGCTGAAAAGTAGGCGCTAAAAAGTCCTGCCAAAATCACATAGGTCGTCATGTTACAATTTAGTCAATTAAGGCCTCCGACTGGACCGAAACTGAGTGCTTTAACGCTCGCCGATCGGCCCCACAGCTGTCCAGAGACTCGGGGGAGGCCTCCCCTGAAAGCTGGATTACCACCGATCGTTTGTTTCAAATCTTAGCGCACTAGGTCAAACGTAAGCGCTAAAAAGTCCTCCCAAAGTCACATAGGTTGTCATGTTACAATTTAGTCAATAAAGGCCTAATACTGGAGCGAAACAGAGTGCTTTGACGCTCGCCGTTCGGGCCCACGACCTCCGAGAGGCTTGGAAGAGGCCTCCCCTGAAAGGTGGCTTCCCACCGATCGTTTGTTTCAAATCTTAGCCCAGTCGCTGAAAAGTAGGCGCAAAAACGTCCTGCCAAAATCACATTGGTTGTCATGTTACAATTTAGTCAATAAAGGCCTAATACTGGAGCGAAACCGAGTGCTTTGACGCTCGCCGTTCGGGCCCACGACCTCCGAGAGTCTTGGAAGCGACCTCCCCTGAAAGGTGGCTTCCCACCGATCGTTTGATTCAAATCTTAGCCCAGTAGCTGAAAAGTAGGCGCTAAAAAGTCCTGCCAAAATCACATAGGTCGTCATGTTACAATTTAGTCAATAAAGGCCTCCGACTGGACCGAAACTGAGTGCTTTAACGCTCGCCGATCGGCCCCACAGCTGTCCAGAGACTCGGGGGAGGCCTCCCCTGAAAGCTGGATTACCACTGATCGTTTGTTTCAAATCTTAGCGCACTAGGTCAAAAGTAAGCGCTAAAAAGTCCTCCCAAAGTCACATAGGTTGTCATGTTACAATTTAGTCAATAAAGGCCTAATACTGGAGAGAAACCGAGTGCTTTGACGCTCGCCGTTCGCCCCCACAGCAGTCCAGAGACTCGGGGGGGGGGGCCTCCCCTGAAAGCTGGATTCCCACCGATCGTTTGTTTCAAATCTTAGCCCACTAGCTCAAAAGTAAGCGCTAAAAAGTCCTGCCAAAGTCACATAGGTCGTCATGTTACAATTTAGTCAATAAAAGCCTACTACTGGAGCGAAACCGAGTGCTTTGACGCTCGCCGTTCGGCCTCACAAGCTCCGAGAGGCTTGGAAGAGGCCTCCCTTTAAAGCTGGATTCCCAAGGCTTGTCTGTGTAAATTCCTAGCCCGCTAGGTAGAAATTAAGCGACCTAAAGTCGTGCCGAAGTCAAATCGGTCGTCATGGTACTTGAGCGAAACTGAGTGCTTTAACGCTCGCCGTTCGCCCCCACAGCCGTCCAGAGACTCGGGGGAGGCCTCCCCTGAAAGCCGGATTCCCACCAATCGTTTGTTTCAAATCTTAGCCCACTAGCTCAAAAGTAAGCGCTAAAAAGTCCTGCCAAAGTCACATAGGTCGTCATGTTACAATTTAGTCAATAAAAGCCTACTACTGGAGCGAAACCGAGTGCTTTGACGCTCGCCGTTCGGCCTCACGAGCTCCGAGAGACTTGGAAGAGGCCTCCCTTTAAAGCTGGATTCCCAAGGCTTGTCTGTGTAAATTCCTAGCCCGCTAGGCAGAAATTAAGCGACCTAAAGTCGTGCCGAATTCAAATCGGTCGTCATGGTTCTTGAGCGAAACTGAGTGCTTTAACGCTCGCCGTTCGCCCCCACAGCCGTGCAGAGACTCGGGGGAGGCCTCCCCTGAAAGCCGGAGTCCCCCCAATCGTTTGTTTCAAATCTTAGCCCACTAGCTCAAAAGTAAGCGCTATAAAGTCCTGCCAAAGTCACATAGGTCGTCATGTTACAATTTAGTCAATAAAAGCCTACTACTTGAGCGAAACTGAGTGCTTTAACGCTCGCCGCTCGGCCCCACAGCCTTCCAGAGACTCGGGGGAGGACTCCCCTGAAAGCTGGATTCCCACCGATCGTTTGTTTCAAATCTTAGCGCACTAAGTCAAAAGTAAGCGCTAAAAAGTCCTGCCAAAGTCACATAGGTCGTCATGCTACAATTTAGTCAATAAAAGCCTACTACTGGAGCGAAACAGAGTGCTTTGACGCTCGCCGTTCGGCCTCACAAGCTCCGAGAGGCTTGGAAGAGGCCTCCCTTTAAAGCTGGATTCCCAAGGCTTGTCTGTGTAAATTCCTAGCCCGCTAGGCAGAAATTAAGCGACCTAAAGTCGTGCCGAAGTCAACTCGGTCGTCATGGTACTTGAGCGAAACTGAGTGCTTTAACGCTCGCCGCTCGGCCCCACAGCCTTCCAGAGACTCGGGGGAGGACTCCCCTGAAAGCTGGATTCCCACCGATCGTTTGTTTCAAATCTTATCGCACTAGGTCAAAAGTAAGCGCTAAAAAGTCCTCCCAAAGTCACATAGGTTGTCATGTTACAATTTAGTCAATAAAGGCCTACTACTGGAGCGAAACCGAGTGCTTTGACGCTCGCCGTTCGGGCCCACGACCTCCGAGAGGCTTGGAAGAGGCCTCCCCTGAAAGCTGGCTGCCGAGCGATCGTTTTTTTCAAATCTTAGCCCAGTAGCTGAAAAGTAGGCGCTAAAATGTCCTGCCAAAATCACATAGGTCGTCATGTTACAATTTAGTCAATAAAGGCCTCCGACTGGACCCAAACTGAGTGCTTTAACGCTCGCCGATCGGCCCCACAGCTGTCCAGAGACTCGGGGGAGGCCTCCCCTGAAAGCTGGATTCCCACCGATCGTTTGTTTCAAATCTTAGCCCACTAGCTCAAAAGTAAGCGCTAAAAAGTCATGCCAACGTCACATAGGTCGTCATGTTACAATTTAGTCAATAAAAGCCGACTATTTGAGCGAAAATTAGTCCTTTAATGCTCGCCGCTCGGCCCCACAGCCTTCCAGAGACTCGGGGGAGGACTCCCCTGAAAGCTGGATTCCCACCGATCGTTTGTTTCAAATCTTAGCGCACTAGGTCAAAGGTAAGCGCTAAAACGTCCTCCCAAAGTCACATAGGTTGTCATGTTACAATTTAGTCAATAAAGGCCTACTACTGGAGCGAAACCGAGTGCTTTGACGCTTGCCGTTCGCCCCCACAGCCGTCCAGAGACTCGGGGGAGGCCTCCCCTGAAAGCTGGATTCCCACCGATCGTTTGTTTCAAATCTTAGCCCACTAGCTCAAAAGTAAGCGCTAAAAAGTCCTGCCAAAGTCACATAGGTCGTCATGTTACAATTTAGTCAATAAAGGCCTACTACTGGAGCGAAACCGAGTGCTTTGAAGCTCGCCGTTCGGCCCCACGACCTCTGAGAGGCTTGGAAGAGGCCTCCCCTGAAAGCTGGATTCCCACCGATCGTTTGTTTCAAATCTTAGCCCACTAGCTCAAAAGTAAGCGCTAAAAAGTCCTGCCAAAATCACATAGGTCGTCACGTTACAATTTAGTCAATAAAGGCCTCCAACTGGACCGAAACTGAGTGCTTTAACGCTCGCCGATCGGCCCCACAGCTGTCCAGAGACTCGCGGGAGGCCTCCCCTGAAAGCTGAATTCCCACCGATCGTTTGTTTCAAATCTTAGCCCACTAGCTCAAAAGTAAGCGCTAAAAAGTCCTGCCAAAGTCACATAGGTCGTCATGTTACAATTTAGTCAATAAAAGCCGACTACTTGAGCGAAAATGAGTTCTTTAACGCTCGCCGCTCGGCCCCACAGCCTTCCAGAGACTCGGGGGAGGACTCCCCTGAAAACTGGATTCCCACCGATCGTTTGTTTCAAATCTTAGCGCACTAGGTCAAAAGTAAGCGCTAAAAAGTCCTCCCAAAGTCACATAGATTGTCATGTTACAATTTAGTCAATAAAGGCCTACTACTGGAGCGAAACCGAGTGCTTTGACGCTCGCCGTTCGCCCCCACAGCCGTCCAGAGACTCGGGGGAGGCTTCCCCTGAAAGCTGGATTCCCACCGATCGTTTGTGTCAAATCTTAGCCCACTAGCTCAAAAGTAAGCGCTAAAAAGTCCTGCCAAAGTCACATAGGTCGTCATGTTACAATTTAGTCAATAAAAGCCAACTACTGGAGCGAAACCGAGTGCTTTGACGCTCGCCGTTCGGCCTCACGAGCTCCGAGAGGCTTGGAAGAGGCCTCCCTTTAAAGCTGGATTCCCAAGGCTTGTCTGTGTAAATTCCTAGCCCGCTAGGTAGAAATTAAGCGACCTAAAGTCGTGCCGAAGTCAAATCGGTCGTCATGGTACTTGAGCGAAACTGAGTGCTTTAACGCTCGCCGTTCGCCCCCACAGCCGTCCAGAGACTCGGGGGAGGCCTCCCCTGAAAGCCGGATTCCCACCAATCGTTTGTTTCAAATCTTAGCCCACTAGCTCAAAAGTAAGCGCTAAAAAGTCCTGCCAAAGTCACATAGGTCGTCATGTTACAATTTAGTCAATAAAAGCCTACTACTGGAGCGAAACCGAGTGCTTTGACGCTCGCCGTTCGCCCCCACAGCCGTCCAGAGACTCGGGGGAGGCCTCCCCTGAAAGCTGGCTGCCGACCGATCGTTTGTTTCAAATCTTAGCCCAGTAGCTCAAAAGTAGGCGCTAAAATGTCCTGCCAAAATCACATAGGTCGTCATGTTACAATTTAGTCAATTAAAGCCTCCGACTGGACCGAAACTGAGTGCTTTAACGCTCGCCGATCGGCCCCACAGCTGTCCAGAGACTCGGGGGAGGCCTCCCCTGAAAGCTGGATTACCACCGATCGTTTGTTTCAAATCTTAGCGCACTAGGTCAAAAGTAAGCGCTAAAAAGTCCTCCCAAAGTCACATAGGTTGTCATGTTACAATTTAGTCAATAAAGGCCTAATACTGGAGCGAAACCGAGTGCTTTGACGCTCGCCGTTCGGGCCCACGACCTCCGAGAGGCTTGGAAGAGGCCTCCCCTGAAAGGTGGCTTCCCACCGATCGTTTGTTTCAAATCTTAGCCCACTAGCTCAAAAGTAGGTGCTAAGAAGTCCTGCCAAAATCACATAGGTCGTCATGAAACAATTTACTCAATAAAGGCCTACTAGTGGAGCGAAACAGAGTGCTTTGACGCTCGCCGTTCGGGCCCACGACCTCCGAGAGTCTTGGAAGAGGCCTCCCCTGAAAGCTGGATTCCCAAGGCTTGTCTGTGTGAATTCCTAGCCCGCTAGGCAGAAATTAAGCGACTAAAGTCGTGCCGAAGTCAAATCGGTCGTCATGGTACTCGAGCGAAACTGAGTGCTTTAACGCTCGCCGCTCGGCCCCACAGCCGTCCAGAGACTCGGGGGAGGCCTCCCCTGAAAGCTGGATTCCCACCGATCGTTTGTTTCAAATCTTAGCCCAGTCGCTGAAAAGTAGGCGCAAAAAAGTCCTGCCAAAATCACATAGGTTGTCATGTTACAATTTAGTCAATAAAGGCCTAATACTGGAGCGAAACCGAGTGCTTTGACGCTCGCCGTTCGGGCCCACGACCTCCGAGAGTCTTGGAAGAGACCTCCCCTGAAAGGTGGCTTCCCACCGATCGTTTGTTTCAAATCTTAGCCCAGTAGCTGAAAAGTAGGCGCTAAAAAGTCCTGCCAAAATCACATAGGTCGTCATGTTACAATTTAGTCAATTAAGGCCTCCGACTGGACCGAAACTGAGTGCTTTAACGCTCGCCGATCGGCCCCACAGCTGTCCAGAGACTCGGGGGAGGCCTCCCCTGAAAGCTGGATTACCACTGATCGTTTGTTTCAAATCTTAGCGCACTAGGTCAAAAGTAAGCGCTAAAAAGTCCTCCCAAAGTCACATAGGTTGTCATGTTACAATTTAGTCAATAAAGGCCTAATACTGGAGAGAAACCGAGTGCTTTGACGCTCGCCGTTCGCCCCCACAGCAGTCCAGAGACTCGGGGGGGGGGGCCTCCCCTGAAAGCTGGATTCCCACCGATCGTTTGTTTCAAATCTTAGCCCACTAGCTCAAAAGTAAGCGCTAAAAAGTCCTGCCAAAGTCACATAGGTTGTCATGTTACAATTTAGTCAATAAAAGCCTACTACTGGAGCGAAACCGAGTGCTTTGACGCTCGCCGTTCGGCCTCACAAGCTCCGAGAGGCTTGGAAGAGGCCTCCCTTTAAAGCTGGATTCCCAAGGCTTGTCTGTGTAAATTCCTAGCCCGCTAGGTAGAAATTAAGCGACCTAAAGTCGTGCCGAAGTCAAATCGGTCGTCATGGTACTTGAGCGAAACTGAGTGCTTTAACGCTCGCCGTTCGCCCCCACAGCCGTCCAGAGACTCGGGGGAGGCCTCCCCTGAAAGCCGGATTCCCACCAATCGTTTGTTTCAAATCTTAGCCCACTAGCTCAAAAGTAAGCGCTAAAAAGTCCTGCCAAAGTCACATAGGTCGTCATGTTACAATTTAGTCAATAAAAGCCTACTACTGGAGCGAAACCGAGTGCTTTGACGCTCGCCGTTCGGCCTCACGAGCTCCGAGAGACTTGGAAGAGGCCTCCCTTTAAAGCTGGATTCCCAAGGCTTGTCTGTGTAAATTCCTAGCCCGCTAGGCAGAAATTAAGCGACCTAAAGTCGTGCCGAATTCAAATCGGTCGTCATGGTTCTTGAGCGAAACTGAGTGCTTTAACGCTCGCCGTTCGCCCCCACAGCCGTGCAGAGACTCGGGGGAGGCCTCCCCTGAAAGCCGGAGTCCCCCCAATCGTTTGTTTCAAATCTTAGCCCACTAGCTCAAAAGTAAGCGCTATAAAGTCCTGCCAAAGTCACATAGGTCGTCATGTTACAATTTAGTCAATAAAAGCCTACTACTTGAGCGAAACTGAGTGCTTTAACGCTCGCCGCTCGGCCCCACAGCCTTCCAGAGACTCGGGGGAGGACTCCCCTGAAAGCTGGATTCCCACCGATCGTTTGTTTCAAATCTTAGCGCACTAAGTCAAAAGTAAGCGCTAAAAAGTCCTGCCAAAGTCACATAGGTCGTCATGCTACAATTTAGTCAATAAAAGCCTACTACTGGAGCGAAACAGAGTGCTTTGACGCTCGCCGTTCGGCCTCACAAGCTCCGAGAGGCTTGGAAGAGGCCTCCCTTTAAAGCTGGATTCCCAAGGCTTGTCTGTGTAAATTCCTAGCCCGCTAGGCAGAAATTAAGCGACCTAAAGTCGTGCCGAAGTCAACTCGGTCGTCATGGTACTTGAGCGAAACTGAGTGCTTTAACGCTCGCCGCTCGGCCCCACAGCCTTCCAGAGACTCGGGGGAGGACTCCCCTGAAAGCTGGATTCCCACCGATCGTTTGTTTCAAATCTTATCGCACTAGGTCAAAAGTAAGCGCTAAAAAGTCCTCCCAAAGTCACATAGGTTGTCATGTTACAATTTAGTCAATAAAGGCCTACTACTGGAGCGAAACCGAGTGCTTTGACGCTCGCCGTTCGGGCCCACGACCTCCGAGAGGCTTGGAAGAGGCCTCCCCTGAAAGCTGGCTGCCGAGCGATCGTTTTTTTCAAATCTTAGCCCAGTAGCTGAAAAGTAGGCGCTAAAATGTCCTGCCAAAATCACATAGGTCGTCATGTTACAATTTAGTCAATAAAGGCCTCCGACTGGACCCAAACTGAGTGCTTTAACGCTCGCCGATCGGCCCCACAGCTGTCCAGAGACTCGGGGGAGGCCTCCCCTGAAAGCTGGATTCCCACCGATCGTTTGTTTCAAATCTTAGCCCACTAGCTCAAAAGTAAGCGCTAAAAAGTCATGCCAACGTCACATAGGTCGTCATGTTACAATTTAGTCAATAAAAGCCGACTATTTGAGCGAAAATTAGTCCTTTAATGCTCGCCGCTCGGCCCCACAGCCTTCCAGAGACTCGGGGGAGGACTCCCCTGAAAGCTGGATTCCCACCGATCGTTTGTTTCAAATCTTAGCGCACTAGGTCAAAGGTAAGCGCTAAAACGTCCTCCCAAAGTCACATAGGTTGTCATGTTACAATTTAGTCAATAAAGGCCTACTACTGGAGCGAAACCGAGTGCTTTGACGCTTGCCGTTCGCCCCCACAGCCGTCCAGAGACTCGGGGGAGGCCTCCCCTGAAAGCTGGATTCCCACCGATCGTTTGTTTCAAATCTTAGCCCACTAGCTCAAAAGTAAGCGCTAAAAAGTCCTGCCAAAGTCACATAGGTCGTCATGTTACAATTTAGTCAATAAAGGCCTACTACTGGAGCGAAACCGAGTGCTTTGAAGCTCGCCGTTCGGCCCCACGACCTCTGAGAGGCTTGGAAGAGGCCTCCCCTGAAAGCTGGATTCCCACCGATCGTTTGTTTGAAATCTTAGCCCACTAGCTCAAAAGTAAGCGCTAAAAAGTCCTGCCAAAATCACATAGGTCGTCACGTTACAATTTAGTCAATAAAGGCCTCCAACTGGACCGAAACTGAGTGCTTTAACGCTCGCCGATCGGCCCCACAGCTGTCCAGAGACTCGCGGGAGGCCTCCCCTGAAAGCTGAATTCCCACCGATCGTTTGTTTCAAATCTTAGCCCACTAGCTCAAAAGTAAGCGCTAAAAAGTCCTGCCAAAGTCACATAGGTCGTCATGTTACAATTTAGTCAATAAAAGCCGACTACTTGAGCGAAAATGAGTTCTTTAACGCTCGCCGCTCGGCCCCACAGCCTTCCAGAGACTCGGGGGAGGACTCCCCTGAAAACTGGATTCCCACCGATCGTTTGTTTCAAATCTTAGCGCACTAGGTCAAAAGTAAGCGCTAAAAAGTCCTCCCAAAGTCACATAGATTGTCATGTTACAATTTAGTCAATAAAGGCCTACTACTGGAGCGAAACCGAGTGCTTTGACGCTCGCCGTTCGCCCCCACAGCCGTCCAGAGACTCGGGGGAGGCTTCCCCTGAAAGCTGGATTCCCACCGATCGTTTGTGTCAAATCTTAGCCCACTAGCTCAAAAGTAAGCGCTAAAAAGTCCTGCCAAAGTCACATAGGTCGTCATGTTACAATTTAGTCAATAAAAGCCTACTACTGGAGCGAAACCGAGTGCTTTGACGCTCGCCGTTCGGCCTCACGAGCTCCGAGAGGCTTGGAAGAGGCCTCCCTTTAAAGCTGGATTCCCAAGGCTTGTCTGTGTAAATTCCTAGCCCGCTAGGTAGAAATTAAGCGACCTAAAGTCGTGCCGAAGTCAAATCGGTCGTCATGGTACTTGAGCGAAACTGAGTGCTTTAACGCTCGCCGTTCGCCCCCACAGCCGTCCAGAGACTCGGGGGAGGCCTCCCCTGAAAGCCGGATTCCCACCAATCGTTTGTTTCAAATCTTAGCCCACTAGCTCAAAAGTAAGCGCTAAAAAGTCCTGCCAAAGTCACATAGGTCGTCATGTTACAATTTAGTCAATAAAAGCCTACTACTGGAGCGAAACCGAGTGCTTTGACGCTCGCCGTTCGCCCCCACAGCCGTCCAGAGACTCGGGGGAGGCCTCCCCTGAAAGCTGGCTGCCGACCGATCGTTTGTTTCAAATCTTAGCCCAGTAGCTCAAAAGTAGGCGCTAAAATGTCCTGCCAAAATCACATAGGTCGTCATGTTACAATTTAGTCAATTAAAGCCTCCGACTGGACCGAAACTGAGTGCTTTAACGCTCGCCGATCGGCCCCACAGCTGTCCAGAGACTCGGGGGAGGCCTCCCCTGAAAGCTGGATTACCACCGATCGTTTGTTTCAAATCTTAGCGCACTAGGTCAAAAGTAAGCGCTAAAAAGTCCTCCCAAAATCACATAGGTTGTCATGTTACAATTTAGTCAATAAAGGCCTAATACTGGAGCGAAACCGAGTGCTTTGACGCTCGCCGTTCGGGCCCACGACCTCCGAGAGGCTTGGAAGAGGCCTCCCCTGAAAGGTGGCTTCCCACCGATCGTTTGTTTCAAATCTTAGCCCACTAGCTCAAAAGTAGGTGCTAAGAAGTCCTGCCAAAATCACATAGGTCGTCATGAAACAATTTACTCAATAAAGGCCTACTAGTGGAGCGAAACAGAGTGCTTTGACGCTCGCCGTTCGGGCCCACGACCTCCGAGAGTCTTGGAAGAGGCCTCCCCTGAAAGCTGGATTCCCAAGGCTTGTCTGTGTGAATTCCTAGCCCGCTAGGCAGAAATTAAGCGACTAAAGTCGTGCCGAAGTCAAATCGGTCGTCATGGTACTCGAGCGAAACTGAGTGCTTTAACGCTCGCCGCTCGGCCCCACAGCCGTCCAGAGACTCGGGGGAGGCCTCTCCTGAAAGCTGGATTCCCACCGATCGTTTGTTTCAAATCTTAGCCCAGTCGCTGAAAAGTAGGCGCAAAAAAGTCCTGCCAAAATCACATAGGTTGTCATGTTACAATTTAGTCAATAAAGGCCTAATACTGGAGCGAAACCGAGTGCTTTGACGCTCGCCGTTCGGGCCCACGACCTCCGAGAGTCTTGGAAGAGACCTCCCCTGAAAGGTGGCTTCCCACCGATCGTTTGTTTCAAATCTTAGCCCAGTAGCTGAAAAGTAGGCGCTAAAAAGTCCTGCCAAAATCACATAGGTCGTCATGTTACAATTTAGTCAATAAAGGCCTCCGACTGGACCCAAACTGAGTGCTTTAACGCTCGCCGATCGGCCCCACAGCTGTCCAGAGACTCGGGGGAGGCCTCCCCTGAAAGCTGGATTCCCACCGATCGTTTGTTTCAAATCTTAGCCCACTAGCTCAAAAGTAAGCGCTAAAAAGTCATGCCAACGTCACATAGGTCGTCATGTTACAATTTAGTCAATAAAAGCCGACTATTTGAGCGAAAATTAGTCCTTTAATGCTCGCCGCTCGGCCCCACAGCCTTCCAGAGACTCGGGGGAGGACTCCCCTGAAAGCTGGATTCCCACCGATCTTTTGTTTCAAATCTTAGCGCACTAGGTCAAAGGTAAGCGCTAAAACGTCCTCCCAAAGTCACATAGGTTGTCATGTTACAATTTAGTCAATAAAGGCCTACTACTGGAGCGAAACCGAGTGCTTTGACGCTTGCCGTTCGCCCCCACAGCCGTCCAGAGACTCGGGGGAGGCCTCCCCTGAAAGCTGGATTCCCACCGATCGTTTGTTTCAAATCTTAGCCCACTAGCTCAAAAGTAAGCGCTAAAAAGTCCTGCCAAAGTCACATAGGTCGTCATGTTACAATTTAGTCAATAAAGGCCTACTACTGGAGCGAAACCGAGTGCTTTGAAGCTCGCCGTTCGGCCCCACGACCTCTGAGAGGCTTGGAAGAGGCCTCCCCTGAAAGCTGGATTCCCACCGATCGTTTGTTTCAAATCTTAGCCCACTAGCTCAAAAGTAAGCGCTAAAAAGTCCTGCCAAAATCACATAGGTCGTCACGTTACAATTTAGTCAATAAAGGCCTCCAACTGGACCGAAACTGAGTGCTTTAACGCTCGCCGATCGGCCCCACAGCTGTCCAGAGACTCGCGGGAGGCCTCCCCTGAAAGCTGAATTCCCACCGATCGTTTGTTTCAAATCTTAGCCCACTAGCTCAAAAGTAAGCGCTAAAAAGTCCTGCCAAAGTCACATAGGTCGTCATGTTACAATTTAGTCAATAAAAGCCGACTACTTGAGCGAAAATGAGTTCTTTAACGCTCGCCGCTCGGCCCCACAGCCTTCCAGAGACTCGGGGGAGGACTCCCCTGAAAACTGGATTCCCACCGATCGTTTGTTTCAAATCTTAGCGCACTAGGTCAAAAGTAAGCGCTAAAAAGTCCTCCCAAAGTCACATAGATTGTCATGTTACAATTTAGTCAATAAAGGCCTACTACTGGAGCGAAACCGAGTGCTTTGACGCTCGCCGTTCGCCCCCACAGCCGTCCAGAGACTCGGGGGAGGCTTCCCCTGAAAGCTGGATTCCCACCGATCGTTTGTGTCAAATCTTAGCCCACTAGCTCAAAAGTAAGCGCTAAAAAGTCCTGCCAAAGTCACATAGGTCGTCATGTTACAATTTAGTCAATAAAAGCCTACTACTGGAGCGAAACCGAGTGCTTTGACGCTCGCCGTTCGGCCTCACGAGCTCCGAGAGGCTTGGAAGAGGCCTCCCTTTAAAGCTGGATTCCCAAGGCTTGTCTGTGTAAATTCCTAGCCCGCTAGGTAGAAATTAAGCGACCTAAAGTCGTGCCGAAGTCAAATCGGTCGTCATGGTACTTGAGCGAAACTGAGTGCTTTAACGCTCGCCGTTCGCCCCCACAGCCGTCCAGAGACTCGGGGGAGGCCTCCCCTGAAAGCCGGATTCCCACCAATCGTTTGTTTCAAATCTTAGCCCACTAGCTCAAAAGTAAGCGCTAAAAAGTCCTGCCAAAGTCACATAGGTCGTCATGTTACAATTTAGTCAATAAAAGCCTACTACTGGAGCGAAACCGAGTGCTTTGACGCTCGCCGTTCGCCCCCACAGCCGTCCAGAGACTCGGGGGAGGCCTCCCCTGAAAGCTGGCTGCCGACCGATCGTTTGTTTCAAATCTTAGCCCAGTAGCTCAAAAGTAGGCGCTAAAATGTCCTGCCAAAATCACATAGGTCGTCATGTTACAATTTAGTCAATTAAAGCCTCCGACTGGACCGAAACTGAGTGCTTTAACGCTCGCCGATCGGCCCCACAGCTGTCCAGAGACTCGGGGGAGGCCTCCCCTGAAAGCTGGATTACCACCGATCGTTTGTTTCAAATCTTAGCGCACTAGGTCAAAAGTAAGCGCTAAAAAGTCCTCCCAAAGTCACATAGGTTGTCATGTTACAATTTAGTCAATAAAGGCCTAATACTGGAGCGAAACCGAGTGCTTTGACGCTCGCCGTTCGGGCCCACGACCTCCGAGAGGCTTGGAAGAGGCCTCCCCTGAAAGGTGGCTTCCCACCGATCGTTTGTTTCAAATCTTAGCCCACTAGCTCAAAAGTAGGTGCTAAGAAGTCCTGCCAAAATCACATAGGTCGTCATGAAACAATTTACTCAATAAAGGCCTACTAGTGGAGCGAAACAGAGTGCTTTGACGCTCGCCGTTCGGGCCCACGACCTCCGAGAGTCTTGGAAGAGGCCTCCCCTGAAAGCTGGATTCCCAAGGCTTGTCTGTGTGAATTCCTAGCCCGCTAGGCAGAAATTAAGCGACTAAAGTCGTGCCGAAGTCAAATCGGTCGTCATGGTACTCGAGCGAAACTGAGTGCTTTAACGCTCGCCGCTCGGCCCCACAGCCGTCCAGAGACTCGGGGGAGGCCTCCCCTGAAAGCTGGATTCCCACCGATCGTTTGTTTCAAATCTTAGCCCAGTCGCTGAAAAGTAGGCGCAAACAAGTCCTGCCAAAATCACATAGGTTGTCATGTTACAATTTAGTCAATAAAGGCCTAATACTGGAGCGAAACCGAGTGCTTTGACGCTCGCCGTTCGGGCCCACGACCTCCGAGAGTCTTGGAAGAGACCTCCCCTGAAAGGTGGCTTCCCACCGATCGTTTGTTTCAAATCTTAGCCCAGTAGCTGAAAAGTAGGCGCTAAAAAGTCCTGCCAAAATCACATAGGTCGTCATGTTACAATTTAGTCAATTAAGGCCTCCGACTGGACCGAAACTGAGTGCTTTAACGCTCGCCGATCGGCCCCACAGCTGTCCAGAGACTCGGGGGAGGCCTCCCCTGAAAGCTGGATTACCACCGATCGTTTGTTTCAAATCTTAGCGCACTAGGTCAAACGTAAGCGCTAAAAAGTCCTCCCAAAGTCACATAGGTTGTCATGTTACAATTTAGTCAATAAAGGCCTAATACTGGAGCGAAACAGAGTGCTTTGACGCTCGCCGTTCGGGCCCACGACCTCCGAGAGGCTTGGAAGAGGCCTCCCCTGAAAGGTGGCTTCCCACCGATCGTTTGTTTCAAATCTTAGCCCAGTCGCTGAAAAGTAGGCGCAAAAACGTCCTGCCAAAATCACATTGGTTGTCATGTTACAATTTAGTCAATAAAGGCCTAATACTGGAGCGAAACCGAGTGCTTTGACGCTCGCCGTTCGGGCCCACGACCTCCGAGAGTCTTGGAAGAGACCTCCCCTGAAAGGTGGCTTCCCACCGATCGTTTGTTTCAAATCTTAGCCCAGTAGCTGAAAAGTAGGCGCTAAAAAGTCCTGCCAAAATCACATAGGTCGTCATGTTACAATTTAGTCAATAAAGGCCTCCGACTGGACCGAAACTGAGTGCTTTAACGCTCGCCGATCGGCCCCACAGCTGTCCAGAGACTCGGGGGAGGCCTCCCCTGAAAGCTGGATTACCACTGATCGTTTGTTTCAAATCTTAGCGCACTAGGTCAAAAGTAAGCGCTAAAAAGTCCTCCCAAAGTCACATAGGTTGTCATGTTACAATTTAGTCAATAAAGGCCTAATACTGGAGAGAAACCGAGTGCTTTGACGCTCGCCGTTCGCCCCCACAGCCGTCCAGAGACTCGGGGGGGGGCCTCCCCTGAAAGCTGGATTCCCACCGATCGTTTGTTTCAAATCTTAGCCCACTAGCTCAAAAGTAAGCGCTAAAAAGTCCTGCCAAAGTCACATAGGTCGTCATGTTACAATTTAGTCAATAAAAGCCTACTACTGGAGCGAAACCGAGTGCTTTGACGCTCGCCGTTCGGCCTCACAAGCTCCGAGAGGCTTGGAAGAGGCCTCCCTTTAAAGCTGGATTCCCAAGGCTTGTCTGTGTAAATTCCTAGCCCGCTAGGTAGAAATTAAGCGACCTAAAGTCGTGCCGAAGTCAAATCGGTTGTCATGGTACTTGAGCGAAACTGAGTGCTTTAACGCTCGCCGTTCGCCCCCACAGCCGTCCAGAGACTCGGGGGAGGCCTCCCCTGAAAGCCGGATTCCCACCAATCGTTTGTTTCAAATCTTAGCCCACTAGCTCAAAAGTAAGCGCTAAAAAGTCCTGCCAAAGTCACATAGGTCGTCATGTTACAATTTAGTCAATAAAAGCCTACTACTGGAGCGAAACCGAGTGCTTTGACGCTCGCCGTTCGGGCCCACGACCTCCGAGAGGCTTGGAAGAGGCCTCCCCTGAAAGCTGGCTGCCGAGCGATCGTTTTTTTCAAATCTTAGCCCAGTAGCTGAAAAGTAGGCGCTAAAATGTCCTGCCAAAATCACATAGGTCGTCATGTTACAATTTAGTCAATAAAGGCCTCCGACTGGACCCAAACTGAGTGCTTTAACGCTCGCCGATCGGCCCCACAGCTGTCCAGAGACTCGGGGGAGGCCTCCCCTGAAAGCTGGATTCCCACCGATCGTTTGTTTCAAATCTTAGCCCACTAGCTCAAAAGTAAGCGCTAAAAAGTCATGCCAACGTCACATAGGTCGTCATGTTACAATTTAGTCAATAAAAGCCGACTATTTGAGCGAAAATTAGTCCTTTAATGCTCGCCGCTCGGCCCCACAGCCTTCCAGAGACTCGGGGGAGGACTCCCCTGAAAGCTGGATTCCCACCGATCGTTTGTTTCAAATCTTAGCGCACTAGGTCAAAGGTAAGCGCTAAAACGTCCTCCCAAAGTCACATAGGTTGTCATGTTACAATTTAGTCAATAAAGGCCTACTACTGGAGCGAAACCGAGTGCTTTGACGCTTGCCGTTCGCCCCCACAGCCGTCCAGAGACTCGGGGGAGGCCTCCCCTGAAAGCTGGATTCCCACCGATCGTTTGTTTCAAATCTTAGCCCACTAGCTCAAAAGTAAGCGCTAAAAAGTCCTGCCAAAGTCACATAGGTCGTCATGTTACAATTTAGTCAATAAAGGCCTACTACTGGAGCGAAACCGAGTGCTTTGAAGCTCGCCGTTCGGCCCCACGACCTCTGAGAGGCTTGGAAGAGGCCTCCCCTGAAAGCTGGATTCCCACCGATCGTTTGTTTCAAATCTTAGCCCACTAGCTCAAAAGTAAGCGCTAAAAAGTCCTGCCAAAATCACATAGGTCGTCACGTTACAATTTAGTCAATAAAGGCCTCCAACTGGACCGAAACTGAGTGCTTTAACGCTCGCCGATCGGCCCCACAGCTGTCCAGAGACTCGCGGGAGGCCTCCCCTGAAAGCTGAATTCCCACCGATCGTTTGTTTCAAATCTTAGCCCACTAGCTCAAAAGTAAGCGCTAAAAAGTCCTGCCAAAGTCACATAGGTCGTCATGTTACAATTTAGTCAATAAAAGCCGACTACTTGAGCGAAAATGAGTTCTTTAACGCTCGCCGCTCGGCCCCACAGCCTTCCAGAGACTCGGGGGAGGACTCCCCTGAAAACTGGATTCCCACCGATCGTTTGTTTCAAATCTTAGCGCACTAGGTCAAAAGTAAGCGCTAAAAAGTCCTCCCAAAGTCACATAGATTGTCATGTTACAATTTAGTCAATAAAGGCCTACTACTGGAGCGAAACCGAGTGCTTTGACGCTCGCCGTTCGCCCCCACAGCCGTCCAGAGACTCGGGGGAGGCTTCCCCTGAAAGCTGGATTCCCACCGATCGTTTGTGTCAAATCTTAGCCCACTAGCTCAAAAGTAAGCGCTAAAAAGTCCTGCCAAAGTCACATAGGTCGTCATGTTACAATTTAGTCAATAAAAGCCTACTACTGGAGCGAAACCGAGTGCTTTGACGCTCGCCGTTCGGCCTCACGAGCTCCGAGAGGCTTGGAAGAGGCCTCCCTGAAAGCTGGCTTCCCACCGATCGTTTGTTTCAAATCTTAGCCCAATAGCTGAAAAGTAGGCGCTAAAAAGTCCTGCCAAAATCACATAGGTCGTCATGTTATAATTTAGTAAATAAAGGCCTCCGACTGGACCGAAACTGAGTGCTTTAACGCTCGCCGCTCGGCCCCACAGCCGTCCAGAGACTCGGGGGAGGACTCCCCTGAAAGCTGGATTCCCACCGATCGTTTGTTTCAAATCTTAGCGCACTAGGTCAAAAGTAAGCGCTAAAAAGTCCTCCCAAAGTCACATAGGTTGTCATGTTACAATTTAGTCAATAAAGGCCTACTACTGGAGCGAAACCGAGTGCTTTGACGCTCGCCGTTCGGGCCCACGACCTCCGAGAGGCTTAGAAGAGGCCTCCCTGAAAGCTGGCTTCCCACCGATCGTTTGTTTCAAATCTTAGCCCAGTAGCTGAAAAGTAGGCGCTAAA
The DNA here is from genome assembly GCF_024500275.1 of Phycodurus eques. Classification (NCBI taxonomy): domain Eukaryota; kingdom Metazoa; phylum Chordata; class Actinopteri; order Syngnathiformes; family Syngnathidae; genus Phycodurus; species Phycodurus eques. The sequence goes on along the minus strand of NW_026904230.1, from coordinate 45,534 downwards.
AAGTCCTGCCAAAATCACATAGGTCGTCACGTTACAATTTATTTAATAAAGGCCAACTACTGGAGAGAAACCGAGTGCTTTGACGCTCGCCGTTCGGCCTCACAAGCTCCGAGAGGCTTGGAAGAGGGCTCCCTTAAAAGCTGGATTCCCAAGGCTTGTCTGTGTAAATTCCTAGCCCGCTAGGCAGAAATTAAGCGACCTAAAGTCGTGCCGAAGTCAAATCGGTCGTCATGGTACTTGAGCGAAACTGAGTGCTTTAACGCTCGCCGCTCGGCCCCACAGCCTTCCAGAGACTCGGGGGTGGACTCCCCTGAAAGCTGGATTCCCACCGATCGTTTGTTTCAAATCTTAGCGCACTAGGTCAAAAGTAAGCGCTAAAAAGTCCTCCCAAAGTCACATAGGTTGTCATGTTACAATTTAGTAAATAAAGGCCTACTACTGGAGCGAAACCGAGTGCTTTGACGCTCGCCGTTCGGGCACACGACCTCCGAGAGGCTTGGAAGAGGCCTCCCCTGAAAGCTGGCTGCCGACCGATCGTTTGTTTCAAATCTTAGCCCAGTAGCTGAAAAGTAGGCGCTAAAATGTCCTGCCAAAATCACATAGGTCGTCATGTTACAATTTAGTCAATAAAGGCCTCCGACTGGACCGAAACTGAGTGCTTTAACGCTCGCCGATCGGCCCCACAGCTGTCCAGAGACTCGGGGGAGGCCTCCCCTGAAAGCTGGATTCCCACCGATCGTTTGTTTCAAATCTTAGCCCACTAGCTCAAAAGTATGCGCTAAAAAGTCCTGCCAAAGTCACATAGGTCGTCATGTTACAATTTAGTCAATAAAAGCCGACTACTTGAGCGAAACTGAGTGCTTTAACGCTCGCCGCTCGGCCCCACAGCCTTCCAGAGACTCGGGGGAGGACTCCCCTGAAAGCTGGATTCCCACCGATCGTTTGTTTCAAATCTTAGCGCACTAGGTCAAAAGTAAGCGCTAAAAAGTCCTCCCAAAGTCACATAGGTTGTCTTGTTACAATTTAGTCAATAAAGGCCTACTACTTTGAGCGAAATCGAGTGCTTTGACGCTCGCCGTTCGCCCCCACAGCCGTCCAGAGACTCGGGGGAGGCCTCCCCTGAAAGCTGGATTCCCACCGATCGTTTGTTTCAAATCTTAGCCCACTAGCTCAAAAGTAAGCGCTAAATAGTCCTGCCAAAGTCACATAGGTCGTCATGTTACAATTTAGTCAATAAAAGCCTACTACTGGAGCGAAACCGAGTGCTTTGACGCTCGCCGTTCGGCCTCACGAGCTCCGAGAGGCTTGGAAGAGGCCTCCCTGAAAGCTGGCTTCCCACCGATCGTTTGTTTCAAATCTTAGCCCAGTACCTGAAAAGTAGGCGCTAGAAAGTCCTGCCAAAATCACAAAGGTCGTCATGTTACAATTTAGTCAATAAAGGCCTCCTACTGGACCGAAACTGAGTGCTTTAACGCTCGTCGCTCAGCCCCACAGTCGTCCAGAGACTCAGGGGAGGCCTCCCCTGAAAGCTGGATTCCCACCGATCGTTTGTTTCAAATCTTAGCGCACTAGTTCAAAAGTAGGCACTAAAAAGTCCTGCCAAAGTCACATAGGTTGTCATGTTACAATTTAGTCAATAAAGGCCTACTACTGGAGCGAAACCGAGTGCTTCGACGCTCGCCGTTCGGCCCCACGAGCTCCGAGAGGCTTGGAAGAGGCCTCCCTTTAAAGCTGGATTCCCAAGGCTTGTCTGTGTAAATTCCTAGCCCGCTAGGCAGAAATTAAGCGACCTAAAGACGTGCCGAAGTCAAATCGGTCGTCATGGTACTTGAGCGAAACTGAGTGCTTTAACGCTCGGCGTTAACCCCCACAGCCGTCCAGAGACTCGGGGGAGGCCTCCCCTGAAAGCCGGATTCCCACCAATCGTTTGTTTCAAATCTTAGCGCACTAGCTCAAAAGTAAGCGCTAAAAAGTCCTGCCAAAGTCACATAGGTTGTCATGTTACAATTTAGTCTATAAAGGCCTACTACTGGAGCGAAACCGAGTGCTTTGACGCTCGCCGTTCGGGCCCACGACCTCCGAGAGGCTTAGAAGAGGCCTCCCTGAAAGCTGGCTTCCCACCGATCGTTTGTTTCAAATCTTAGCCCAGTAGCTGAAAAGTAGGCGCTAAAAAGTCCTGCCAAAATCACATAGGTCGTCACGTTACAATTTATTTAATAAAGGCCAACTACTGGAGAGAAACCGAGTGCTTTGACGCTCGCCGTTCGCCCCCACAGCCGTCCAGAGACTCGGGGGAGGCCTCCCCTGAAAGATGGATTCCCACCGATCGTTTGTTTCAAATCTTAGCCCACTAGCTCAAAAGTAAGCGCTAAAAAGTCCTGCCAAAGTCACATAGGTCGTCATGCTACAATTTAGTCAATAAAAGCCTACTACTGGAGCGAAACCGAGTGCTTTGACGCTCGCCGTTCGGCCTCACAAGCTCCGAGAGGCTTGGAAGAGGGCTCCCTTAAAAGCTGGATTCCCAAGGCTTGTCTGTGTAAATTCCTAGCCCGCTAGGCAGAAATTAAGCGACCTAAAGTCGTGCCGAAGTCAAATCGGTCGTCATGGTACTTGAGCGAAACTGAGTGCTTTAACGCTCGCCGCTCGGCCCCACAGCCTTCCAGAGACTCGGGGGTGGACTCCCCTGAAAGCTGGATTCCCACCGATCGTTTGTTTCAAATCTTAGCGCACTAGGTCAAAAGTAAGCGCTAAAAAGTCCTCCCAAAGTCACATAGGTTGTCATGTTACAATTTAGTAAATAAAGGCCTACTACTGGAGCGAAACCGAGTGCTTTGACGCTCGCCGTTCGGGCACACGACCTCCGAGAGGCTTGGAAGAGGCCTCCCCTGAAAGCTGGCTGCCGACCGATCGTTTGTTTCAAATCTTAGCCCAGTAGCTGAAAAGTAGGCGCTAAAATGTCCTGCCAAAATCACATAGGTCGTCATGTTACAATTTAGTCAATAAAGGCCTCCGACTGGACCGAAACTGAGTGCTTTAACGCTCGCCGATCGGCCCCACAGCTGTCCAGAGACTCGGGGGAGGCCTCCCCTGAAAGCTGGATTCCCACCGATCGTTTGTTTCAAATCTTAGCCCACTAGCTCAAAAGTATGCGCTAAAAAGTCCTGCCAAAGTCACATAGGTCGTCATGTTACAATTTAGTCAATAAAAGCCGACTACTTGAGCGAAACTGAGTGCTTTAACGCTCGCCGCTCGGCCCCACAGCCTTCCAGAGACTCGGGGGAGGACTCCCCTGAAAGCTGGATTCCCACCGATCGTTTGTTTCAAATCTTAGCGCACTAGGTCAAAAGTAAGCGCTAAAAAGTCCTCCCAAAGTCACATAGGTTGTCTTGTTACAATTTAGTCAATAAAGGCCTACTACTTTGAGCGAAATCGAGTGCTTTGACGCTCGCCGTTCGCCCCCACAGCCGTCCAGAGACTCGGGGGAGGCCTCCCCTGAAAGCTGGATTCCCACCGATCGTTTGTTTCAAATCTTAGCCCACTAGCTCAAAAGTAAGCGCTAAATAGTCCTGCCAAAGTCACATAGGTCGTCATGTTACAATTTAGTCAATAAAAGCCTACTACTGGAGCGAAACCGAGTGCTTTGACGCTCGCCGTTCGGCCTCACGAGCTCCGAGAGGCTTGGAAGAGGCCTCCCTGAAAGCTGGCTTCCCACCGATCGTTTGTTTCAAATCTTAGCCCAGTACCTGAAAAGTAGGCGCTAGAAAGTCCTGCCAAAATCACAAAGGTCGTCATGTTACAATTTAGTCAATAAAGGCCTCCTACTGGACCGAAACTGAGTGCTTTAACGCTCGTCGCTCAGCCCCACAGTCGTCCAGAGACTCAGGGGAGGCCTCCCCTGAAAGCTGGATTCCCACCGATCGTTTGTTTCAAATCTTAGCGCACTAGTTCAAAAGTAGGCACTAAAAAGTCCTGCCAAAGTCACATAGGTTGTCATGTTACAATTTAGTCAATAAAGGCCTACTACTGGAGCGAAACCGAGTGCTTCGACGCTCGCCGTTCGGCCCCACGAGCTCCGAGAGGCTTGGAAGAGGCCTCCCTTTAAAGCTGGATTCCCAAGGCTTGTCTGTGTAAATTCCTAGCCCGCTAGGCAGAAATTAAGCGACCTAAAGACGTGCCGAAGTCAAATCGGTCGTCATGGTACTTGAGCGAAACTGAGTGCTTTAACGCTCGGCGTTAACCCCCACAGCCGTCCAGAGACTCGGGGGAGGCTTCCCCTGAAAGCCGGATTCCCACCAATCGTTTTTTTCAAATCTTAGCCCACTAGCTCAAAAGTAAGCGCTAAAAAGTCCTGCCAAAGTCACATAGGTCGTCATGTTACAATTTAGTCAATAAAAGCCTACTACTTGAGCGAAACTGAGTGCTTTAACGCTCGCCGCTCGGCCCCACAGCCTTCCAGAGACTCGGGGGAGGACTCCCCTGAAAGCTGGATTCCCACCGATCGTTTGTTTCAAATCTTAGCGCACTATGTCAAAAGTAAGCGCTAAAAAGTCCTGCCAAAATCACATAGGTCGTCATGTTACAATTTACTCAATAAAGGCCGACTACTGGAGCGAAACCGAGTGCTTTGACGCTCGCCGTTCGGCCCCACGACCTCCGAGAGGCTTGGAAGAGGCCTCCCCTGAAAGCTGGATTCCCATCGATCGTTTGTTTCAAATCTTAGCCCAGTAGCTGAAAAGTAGGCGCAAAAAAGTCCTGCCAAAATCACATCGGTCGTCATGTTACAATTTACTCAATAAAGGCCTACTACTGGAGAGAAACCGAGTGCTTTGACGCTCATCGTTCGGCCCCACAGCCGTCCAGAGACTCGGGGGAGGTCTCCCCTGAAAGCTGGATTCCTGACGATCGTTTGTTTCAAATCTTCGCCCAGTAACTGAAAAGTAGGCGCTAAAATGTCCTGCCAAAGTCACATAGGTCGTCATGTTACAATTTAGTCAATAAAGGCCTGCTACTGGAGCGAAACAGAGTGCTTTGACGCTCGCCGTTCGGGCCCACGACCTCCGAGAGGCTTGGAAGAGGCCTCCCCTGAAAGCTAGATTCCCACCGATCGTTTATTTCAAATCTTAGCCCAGTAGCTGAAAAGTAGGCGCTAAAAAGTCCTGCCAAAATCACATAGGTCGTCATGTTACAATTTACTCAATAAAGGCCAACTACTGGAGAGAAACAGAGTGCTTTGACGCTCGCCGTTCGCCCCCACAGCCGTCCAGAGACTCGGGATAGGCCTCCCCTGAAAGCTGGATTCCCACCGATCGTTTGTTTAAAATCTTAGCCCACTAGCTCAAAAGTAAGCGCTAAAAAGTCCTGCCAAAGTCACATAGGTCGTCATGTTACAATTTAGTCAATAAAAGCCTACTACTGGAGCGAAACCGAGTGCTTTGACGCTCGCCGTTCGGCCTCACGAGCTCCGAGAGGCTTGGAAGAGGCGTCCCTTTAAAGCTGGTTTCCCAAGGCTTGTCTGTGTAAATTCCTAGCCCGCTAGGCAGAAATTAAGCGACCTAAAGTCGTGCCGAAATCAAATCGGTCGTCATGGTACTCGAGCGAAACTGAGTGCTTTAACGCTCGCCGTTCGCCCCCACAGCCGTCCAGAGACTCGGGGGAGGCCTCCCCTGAAAGCCGGATTCCCACCAATCGTTTGTTTCAAATCTTAGCCCACTAGCTCAAAAGTAAGCGCTAAAAAGTCCTGCCAAAGTCACATAGGTCGTCATGTTACAATTTAGTCAATAAAAGCCTACTACTTGAGCGAAACTGAGTGCTTTAACGCTCGCCGCTCGGCCCCACAGCCTTCCAGAGACTCGGGGGAGGACTCCCCTGAAAGCTGGATTCCCACCGATCGTTTGTTTCAAATCTTAGCGCACTAGGTCAAAAGTAAGCGCTAAAAAGTCCTCCCAAAGTCACATAGGTTGTCATGCTACAATTTAGTCAATAAAGGCCTACTACTGGAGCGAAACCGAGTGCTTTGACGCTCGGCGTTCGCCCCCACAGCCGTCCAGAGACTCGGGGGAGGCCTCCCCTGAAAGCTGGATTCCCACCGATCGTTTGTTTCAAATCTTAGCCCACTAGCTCAAAAGTAAGCGCTAAAAAGTCCTGCCAAAGTCACATAGGTCGTCATGTTACAATTTAGTCAATAAAAGCCTACTACTGGAGCGAAACAGAGTGCTTTGACGCTCGCCGTTCGGCCTCACAAGCTCCGAGAGGCTTGGAAGAGGCCTCCCTTTAAAGCTGGATTCCCAAGGCTTGTCTGTGTAAATTCCTAGCCCGCTAGGCAGAAATTAAGCGACCTAAAGTCGTGCCGAAGTCAAATCGGTCGTCATGGTACTTGAGCGAAACTGAGTGCTTTAACGCTCGCCGATCAGCCCCACAGCTGTCCAGAGACTCGGGGGAGGCCTCCCCCGAAAGCTGGATTCCCACCGATCATTTGTTTCAAATCTTAGCGCACTAAGTCAAAAGTAAGCGCTAAAAAGTCCTCCCAAAGTCACATAGGTTGTCATGTTACAATTTAGTCAATAAAAGCCTAATACTGGAGCGAAACCGAGTGCTTTGACGCTCGCCGTTCGCCCCCACAGCCGTCCAGAGACTCGGGGGAGGCCTCCCCTGAAAGCTGGCTGCCCACCGATCGTTTGTTTCAAATCTTAGCCCAGTAGCTCAAAAGCAGGCGCTAAAATGTCCTGCCAAAATCACATAGGTCGTCATGTTACAATTTAGTCAATAAAAGCCTCCGACTGGACCGAAACTGAGTGCTTTAACGCTCGCCGATCGCCCCCACAGCTGTCCAGAGACTCGGGGGAGGCCTCCCCTGAAAGCTGGATTACCACCGATCGTTTGTTTCAAATCTTAGCGCACTAGGTCAAAAGTAAGCACTAAAAAGTCCTCCCAAAGTCACATAGGTTGTCATGTTACAATTTAGTCAATAAAGGCCTAATACTGGAGCAAAACCGAGTGCTTTGACGCTCGCCGTTCGGGCCCACGACCTCCGAGAGGCTTGGAAGAGGCCTCCCCTGAAAGGTGGCTTCCCACCGATCGTTTGTTTCAAATCTTAGCCCACTAGCTCAAAAGTAGGCGCTAAAAAGTCCTGCCAAAATCACATAGGTTGTCATGAAACAATTTACTCAATAAAGGCCTACTAGTGGAGCGAAACAGAGTGCTTTGACGCTCGCCGTTCGGGCCCACGACCTCCGAGAGTCTTGGAAGAGGCCTCCCCTGAAAGCTGGATTCCCAAGGCTTGTCTGTGTGAATTCCTAGCCCGCTAGGCAGAAATTAAGCGACTAAAGTCGTGCCGAAGTCAAATCGGTCGTCATGGTACTCGAGCGAAACTGAGTGCTTTAACGCTCGCCGCTCGGCCCCACAGCCATCCAGAGACTCGGGGGAGGCCTCCCCTGAAAGCTGGATTCCCACCGATCGTTTGTTTCAAATCTTAGCCCAGTCGCTGAAAAGTAGGCGCAAAAAAGTCCTGCCAAAATCACATAGGTTGTCATGTTACAATTTAGTCAATAAAGGCCTAATACTGGAGCGAAACAGAGTGCTTTGACGCTCGCCGTTCGGGCCCACGACCTCCGAGAGGCTTGGAAGAGGCCTCCCCTGAAAGGTGGCTTCCCACCGATCGTTTGTTTCAAATCTTAGCCCAGTCGCTGAAAAGTAGGCGCAAAAAAGTCCTGCCAAAATCACATAGTTTGTCATATAACAATTTAGTCATTAAAGGCCTAATACTGGAGCGAAACCGAGTGCTTTGACGCTCGCCGTTCGGGCCCACGACCTCCGAGAGTCTTGGAAGAGACCTCCCCTGAAAGGTGGCTTCCCACCGATCGTTTGTTTCAAATCTTAGCCCAGTAGCTGAAAAGTAGGCGCTAAAAAGTCCTGCCAAAATCACATAGGTCGTCATGTTACAATTTAGTCAATTAAGGCCTCCGACTGGACCGAAACTGAGTGCTTTAACGCTCGCCGATCGGCCCCACAGCTGTCCAGAGACTCGGGGGAGGCCTCCCCTGAAAGCTGGATTACCACCGATCGTTTGTTTCAAATCTTAGCGCACTAGGTCAAAAGTAAGCGCTAAAAAGTCCTTCCAAAGTCACATAGGTTGTCATGTTACAATTTAGTCAATAAAGGCCTAATACTGGAGCGAAACAGAGTGCTTTGACGCTCGCCGTTCGGGCCCACGACCTCCGAGAGGCTTGGAAGAGGCCTCCCCTGAAAGGTGGCTTCCCACCGATCGTTTGTTTCAAATCTTAGCCCAGTCGCTGAAAAGTAGGCGCAAAAAAGTCCTGCCAAAATCACATAGTTTGTCATATTACAATTTAGTCATTAAAGGCCTAATACTGGAGCGAAACCGAGTGCTTTGACGCTCGCCGTTCGGGCCCACGACCTCCGAGAGTCTTGGAAGAGACCTCCCCTGAAAGGTGGCTTCCCACCGATCGTTTGTTTCAAATCTTAGCCCAGTAGCTGAAAAGTAGGCGCTAAAAAGTCCTGCCAAAATCACATAGGTCGTCATGTTACAATTTAGTCAATAAAGGCCTCCGACTGGACCGAAACTGAGTGCTTTAACGCTCGCCCATCGGCCCCACAGCTGTCCAGAGACTCGGGGGAGGCCTCCCCTGAAAGCTGGATTACCACTGATCGTTTGTTTCAAATCTTAGCGCACTAGGTCAAAAGTAAGCGCTAAAAAGTCCTCCCAAAGTCACATAGGTTGTCATGTTACAATTTAGTCAATAAAGGCCTAATACTGGAGCGAAACAGAGTGCTTTGACGCTCGCCGTTCGCCCCCACAGCCGTTCAGAGACTCGGGGGAGGCCTCCCCTGAAAGCTGGCTGCCGACCGATCGTTTGTTTCAAATCTTAGCCCAGTAGCTCAAAAGTAGGCGCTAAAATGTCCTGCCAAAATCACATAGGTCGTCATGTTACAATTTAGTCAATAAAAGCCTCCGACTGGACCGAAACTGAGTGCTTTAATGCTCGCCGATCGGCCCCACAGCTGTCCAGAGACTCGGGGGAGGCCTCCCCTGAAAGCTGGATTACCACCGATCGTTTGTTTCAAATCTTAGCGCACTAGGTCAAAAGTAAGCGCTAAAAAGTCCTCCCAAAGTCACATAGGTTGTCATGTTACAATTTAGTCAATAAAGGCCTAATACTGGAGCGAAACCGAGTGCTTTGACGCTCGCCGTTCGGGCCCACGACCTCCGAGAGGCTTGGAAGAGGCCTCCCCTGAAAGGTGGCTTCTCACCGATCGTTTGTTTCAAATCTTAGCCCACTAGCTCAAAAGTAGGCGCTAAAAAGTCCTGCCAAAATCACATAGGTCCTCATGAAACAATTTACTCAATGAAGGCCTACTAGTGGAGCGAAACAGAGTGCTTTGACGCTCGCCGTTCGGGCCCACGACCTCCGAGAGTCTTGGAAGAGGCCTCCCCTGAAAGGTGGCTTCCCACTGATCGTTTGTTTCAAATCTTAGCCCAGTCGCTGAAAAGTAGGCGCAAAAAAGTCCTGCCAAAATCACATAGGTTGTCATGTTACAATTTAGTCAATAAAGGCCTAATACTGGAGCGAAACCGAGTGCTTTGACGCTCGCCGTTCGGGCCCACGACCTCCGAGAGTCTTGGAAGAGACCTCCTCTGAAAGGTGGCTTCCCACCGATCGTTTGTTTCAAATCTTAGCCCAGTAGCTGAAAAGTAGGCGCTAAAAAGTCCTGCCAAAATCACATAGGTCGTCATGTTACAATTTAGTCAATAAAGGCCGACTACTGGAGCGAAACCGAGTGCTTTGACGCTCGCCGTTCGGCCCCACGACCTCCGAGAGGCTTGGAAGAGGCCTCCCCTGAAAGCTGGATTCCCCCCGATCGTTTGTTTCAAATCTTAGCCCACTAGCTCAAACGTAAGCGCTAAAAAGTCCTGCCAAAGTCACATAGGTTGTGATGTTACAATTTAGTCAATAAAGGGTTACTACTTGAGCGAAACCGAGTGCTTCGACGCTCGCCGTTCGGCCCCACGAGCTCCGAGAGGCTTGGAAGAGGCCTCGCTTGAAAGCTGGATTCCCAAGGCTTGTCTGTGTGAATTCCTAGCCCGCTAGGCTGAAATTAAGCGACCTAAAGTCGTGCCGAAGTCAAATCGGTCGTCATGGTACTCGAGCGAAACTGATTGCTTTAACGGTCGCCGCTCGGCCCCACAGCAGTCCAGAGACTTGGGGGAGGCCTCCCCTGAAAGCTGGATTCCCACCGATCGTTTGTTTTAAATCTTAGCCCACTAGCTCAAACGTAAGCGCTAAAAAGTCCTGCCAAAGTCACATAGGTCGTCATGTTACAATTTACTCAATAAAGGCCTACTACTGGAGAGAAACCGAGTGCTTTGACGCTCGCCGTTCGGCCCCACAGCCGTCCAGAGACTCGGGAGAGGCCTCCCCTGAAAGCTGGATTCCCACCGATCGTTTGTTTCAAATCTTAGCCCACTAGTTCAAAAGTAGGCGCTAAAAAGTCCTGCCAAAGTCACATAGGTTGTCATGTTACAATTTAGTCAATAAAGGCCTACTACTGGAGAGAAACCAAGTGCTTTAACGCTCACCGTTCGGCCCCACAGCCGTCCAGAGACTCAGGGGAGGCCTCCCCTGAAAGCTGGATTCCCATCCAAATCGTTTGTTTCAAATCTTAGCCCACTTGCTCAAAAGTAAGCGCTAAAAATTCCTGCCATATTCACATTGGTTGTGATGTTACAATTTAGTCAATAAAGGGTTACTACTTGAGCGAAACGGAGTGCTTCGACGCTCGCCGTTCGGCCCCACGGGCTCCGAGAGGCTTGAAAGAGGCCTCCCTTGAAAGCTGGATTCCCAAGGCTTGTCTGTGTGAATTCCTAGCCCGCTAAGCTGAAATTAAGCGACCTAAAGTCGTGCCGAAGTCAAATCGGTCGTCATGGTACTCGAGCGAAACTGAGTGCTTTAACGGTCGCCGCTCGGCCCCACAGCAGTCCAGAGACTCGGGGGAGGCCTCCCCTGAAAGCTGGATTCCCACCGATCGTTTGTTTTAAATCTTAGCCCACTAGCTCAAACGTAAGCGCTAAAAAGTCCTGCCAAAATCACATAGGTCGTCATGTTACAATTTAGTCAAAAAGGCCTATTACTGGACCGAAACTGAGTGCTTTAACGCTCACCGTTCGGCCCCACAGCCGTCCAGAGACTCAGGGGAGGCCTCCCCTGAAAGCTGGATTCCCACCGATCGTTTGTTTCAAATCTTAGCGCACTAGTTCAAAAGTAGGCACTAAAAAGTCCTGCCAAAGTCACATAGGTTGTCATGTTACAATTTAGTCAATAAAGGCCTACTACTGGAGCGAAACAGAGTGCTTCGACGCTCGCCGTTCGGCCCCACGGGCTCCGAGAGGCTTGAAAGAGGCCTCCCTTGAAAGCTGGATTCCCAAGGCTTGTCTGTGTGAATTCCTAGCCCGCTCAGCTGAAATTAAGCGACCTAAAGTTGTGCCTAAGTCAAATCGGTCGTCATGGTACTCGAGCGAAACTGAGTGCTATTACGCTCGCCGCTCGGCCCCACAGCCATCCAGAGACTCGGGGGAGGCCTCCCCTGAAAGCTGGATTCCCACCGATCGTTTGTTTCAAATTTTAGCGCACTAGTTCAAAAGTAGGCACTAAAAAGTCCTGCCAAAGTCACATAGGTTGTCATGTTACAATTTAGTCAATAAAGGCCTACTACTGGAGCGAAACAGAGTGCTTCGACGCTCGCCGTTCGGCCCCACGAGCTCCGAGAGGCTTGGAAGAGGCCTCCCTTGAAAGCTGGATTCCCAAGGCTTGTCTGTGTGAATTCCTAGCCCGCTCGGCTGAAATTAAGCGACCTAAAGTTGTGCCGAAGTCAAATCGGTCGTCATGGTACTCGAGCGAAACTGAGTGCTATTACGCTCGCCGCTCGGCCCCACAGCCGTACAGAGACTCGGGGGAGGCCTCCCCTGAAAGCTGGATTCCCACCGATCGTTTGTTTCAAATCTTAGCCCAGTAGCTGTAAAGTAGGCGCTAAAAAGTCCTGGCAAAATTACATAGGTCGTCATTTTACAATTTACTCAATAAAGGCCGACTACTGGAGAGAAACTGAGTGCTTTGACGCTCGCCGTTCGGCCCCACAGCCGTCCAGAGACTCGGGAGAGGCCTCCCCTGAAAGCTTGATTCCCACCGAGCGTTTGTTTCAAATCTTAGCCCAGTAGCTGAAAAGTAGGCGCAAAAAAGTCCTGCCAAAATCACATCGGTCGTCATGTTACAATTTTCTCAATAAAGGCCTACTACTGGAGAGAAACCAAGTGCTTTAACGCTCACCGTTCGGCCCCACAGCCGTCCAGAGACTCAGGGGAGGCCTCCCCTGAAAGCTGGATTCCCACCGATCGTTTGTTTCAAATCTTAGCCCACTTGCTCAAAAGTAAGCGCTAAAAATTCCTGCCATATTCACATTGGTTGTGATGTTACAATTTAGTCAATAAAGGGTTACTACTTGAGCGAAACGGAGTGCTTCGACGCTCGCCGTTCGGCCCCACGGGCTCCGAGAGGCTTGAAAGAGGCCTCCCTTGAAAGCTGGATTCCCAAGGCTTGTCTGTGTGAATTCCTAGCCCGCTAAGCTGAAATTAAGCGACCTAAAGTCGTGCCGAAGTCAAATCGGTCGTCATGGTACTCGAGCGAAACTGAGTGCTTTAACGGTCGCCGCTCGGCCCCACAGCAGTCCAGAGACTCGGGGGAGGCCTCCCCTGAAAGCTGGATTCCCACCGATCGTTTGTTTTAAATCTTAGCCCACTAGCTCAAACGTAAGCGCTAAAAAGTCCTGCCAAAATCACATAGGTCGTCATGTTACAATTTAGTCAAAAAGGCCTATTACTGGACCGAAACTGAGTGCTTTAACGCTCACCGTTCGGCCCCACAGCCGTCCAGAGACTCAGGGGAGGCCTCCCCTGAAAGCTGGATTCCCACCGATCGTTTGTTTCAAATCTTAGCGCACTAGTTCAAAAGTAGGCACTAAAAAGTCCTGCCAAAGTCACATAGGTTGTCATGTTACAATTTAGTCAATAAAGGCCTACTACTGGAGCGAAACAGAGTGCTTCGACGCTCGCCGTTCGGCCCCACGGGCTCCGAGAGGCTTGAAAGAGGCCTCCCTTGAAAGCTGGATTCCCAAGGCTTGTCTCTGTGAAGTCCTAGCCCGCTAGGCTGAAATTAAGCGACCTAAAGTCGTGCCGAAGTCAAATCGGTCGTCATGGTACTCGAGCGAAACTGAGTGCTTTAACGGTCGCCGCTCGGCCCCACAGCAGTCCAGAGACTCGGGGGAGGCCTCCCCTGAAAGCTGGATTCCCACCGATCGTTTGTTTTAAATCTTAGCCCACTAGCTCAAACGTAAGCGCTAAAAAGTCCTGCCAAAATCACATAGGTCGTCATGTTACAATTTAGTCAATAAAGGCCTATTACTGGACCGAAACTGAGTGCTTTAACGCTCGCCGCTCAGCCCCACAGCCGTCCCGAGACTCAGGGGAGGCCTCCCCTGAAAGCTGGATTCCCACCGATCGTTTGTTTCAAATCTTAGCGCACTAGTTCAAAAGTAGGCACTAAAAAGTCCTGCCAAAGTCACATAGGTTGTCATGTTACAATTTAGTCAATAAAGGCCTACTACTGGAGAGAAACCGAGTGCTTCGACGCTCGCCGTTCGGCCCCACGAGCTCCGAGAGGCTTGGAAGAGGCCTCCCTTGAAAGCTGGATTCCCAAGGCTTGTCTGTGTGAATTCCTAGCCCGCTCGGCTGAAATTAAGCGACCTAAAGTTGTGCCGAAGTCAAATCGGTCGTCATGGTACTCGAGCGAAACTCAGTGCTATTACGCTCGCCGCTCGGCCCCACAGCCGTTCAGAGACTCGGGAGAGGCCTCCCCTGAAAGCTGGATTCCCACCGATCGTTTGTTTCAAATCTTAGCCCAGTGGCTGAAAAGTAGGCGCTAAAAAGTCCTGCCAAAATTACATAGGTCGTCATTTTACAATTTAGTCAATAAAGGGTTACTACTTGAGCGAAACCGAGTGCTTCGACGCTCGCCGTTTGGCCCCACGAGCTCCGAGAGCCTTGGAAGAGGCCTCCCTTGAAAGCTGGATTCCCAAGGCTTGTCTGTGTGAATTCCTAGCCCGCTAGGCTGAAATTAAGCGAACTAAAGTCGTGCCGAAGTCAAATCGGTCGTCATGGTACTCGAGCGAAACTGAGTGCTTTAAAGGTCGCCGCTCGGCCCCACAGCAGTCCAGAGACTCGGGGGAGGCCTCCCCTGAAAGCTGGATTCCCACCGATCGTTTGTTTTAAATCTTAGCCCACTAGCTCAAACGTAAGCGCTAAAAAGTCCTGCCAAAATCACATAGGTCGTCATGTTACAATTTAATCAATAAAGGCCTATTACTGGACCGAAACTGAGTGCTTTAACGCTCGCCGTTCTGCCCCACAGCCGTCCAGAGACTCGGGGGAGGCGTCCACTGAAAGCTGGATTCCCACCGATCGTTTGTTTTAAATCTTATCCCACTAGCTCAAACGTAAGCGCTAAAAAGTCCTGCCAAAATAACATAGGTCGTCATGTTACAACTTAGTCAATAAAGGCCGAATACTGGAGAGAAACCGAGTGCTTTGATGCTCGCCGTTCGGCCCCACAGCTGTCCAGAGACTCGGGGGAGTCATCCCCTGAAAGCTGGATTCCCACCGATCGTTTGTTTCAAATCGCAGCCAACTAGCTCAAAAGTAGGCGCTAAAACGTCCTGCCAAATTCACATAGGTCATTATGTTACAATTTACTCAATAAAGGCCTACTACTGGAGAGAAACCAAGTGCTTTAACGCTCACCATTCGGCCCCACAGCCGTCCAGAGACTCGGGGGAGGCCTCCCCTGAAAGCTGGATTCCCACCGATCGTTTGTTTCAAATCTTAGCCCACTAGTTCAAAAGTAGGCGCTAAAAAGTCCTGCCAAAGTCACATAGGTTGTCATGTTACAATTTAGTCAATAAAGGCCTACTACTGGAGCGAAACCGAGTGCTTCGACGCTTGTCGTTCGGCCCCACGAGCTCCGAGAGGCTTGGAAGAGGCCTCCCTTGAAAGCTGGATTCCCAAGGCTTGTCTGTGTGAATTCCTAGCCCGCTCAGCTGAAATTAAGCGACCTAAAGTTGTGCCTAAGTCAAATCGGTCGTCATGGTACTCGAGCGAAACTGAGTGCTATTACGCTCGCCGCTCGGCCCCACAGCCATCCAGAGACTCGGGGGAGGCCTCCCCTGAAAGCTGGATTCCCACCGATCGTTTGTTTCAAATTTTAGCGCACTAGTTCAAAAGTAGGCACTAAAAAGTCCTGCCAAAGTCACATAGGTTGTCATGTTACAATTTAGTCAATAAAGGCCTACTACTGGAGCGAAACAGAGTGCTTCGACGCTCGCCGTTCGCCCCCACGAGCTCCGAGAGGCTTGGAAGAGGCCTCCCTTGAAAGCTGGATTCCCAAGGCTTGTCTGTGTGAATTCCTAGCCCGCTCGGCTGAAATTAAGCGACCTAAAGTTGTGCCGAAGTCAAATCGGTCGTCATGGTACTCGAGCGAAACTGAGTGCTATTACGCTCGCCGCTCGGCCCCACAGCCGTACAGAGACTCGGGGGAGGCCTCCCCTGAAAGCTGGATTCCCACCGATCGTTTGTTTCAAATCTTAGCCCAGTAGCTGTAAAGTAGGCGCTAAAAAGTCCTGGCAAAATTACATAGGTCGTCATTTTACAATTTACTCAATAAAGGCCGACTACTGGAGAGAAACCGAGTGCTTTGACGCTCGCCGTTCGGCCCCACAGCCGTCCAGAGACTCGGGAGAGGCCTCCCCTGAAAGCTTGATTCCCACCGAGCGTTTGTTTCAAATCTTAGCCCAGTAGCTGAAAAGTAGGCGCAAAAAAGTCCTGCCAAAATCACATCGGTCGTCATGTTACAATTTACTCAATAAAGGCCTACTACTGGAGAGAAACCAAGTGCTTTAACGCTCACCGTTCGGCCCCACAGCCGTCCAGAGACTCAGGGGAGGCCTCCCCTGAAAGCTGGATTCCCACCGATCGTTTGTTTCAAATCTTAGCCCACTTGCTCCAAAGTAAGCGCTAAAAATTCCTGCCATATTCACATTGGTTGTGATGTTACAATTTAGTCAATAAAGGGTTACTACTTGAGCGAAACGGAGTGCTTCGACGCTCGCCGTTCGGCCCCACGGGCTCCGAGAGGCTTGAAAGAGGCCTCCCTTGAAAGCTGGATTCCCAAGGCTTGTCTGTGTGAATTCCTAGCCCGCTAAGCTGAAATTAAGCGACCTAAAGTTGTGCCGAAGTCAAATCGGTCGTCATGGTACTCGAGCGAAACTGAGTGCTTTAACGGTCGCCGCTCGGCCCCACAGCAGTCCAGAGACTCGGGGGAGGCCTCCCCTGAAAGCTGGATTCCCACCGATCGTTTGTTTTAAATCTTAGCCCACTAGCTCAAACGTAAGCGCTAAAAAGTCCTGCCAAAATCACATAGGTCGTCATGTTACAATTTAGTCAAAAAGGCCTATTACTGGACCGAAACTGAGTGCTTTAACGCTCACCGTTCGGCCCCACAGCCGTCCAGAGACTCAGGGGAGGCCTCCCCTGAAAGCTGGATTCCCACCGATCGTTTGTTTCAAATCTTAGCGCACTAGTTCAAAAGTAGGCACTAAAAAGTCCTGCCAAAGTCACATAGGTTGTCATGTTACAATTTAGTCAATAAAGGCCTACTACTGGAGCGAAACAGAGTGCTTCGACGCTCGCCGTTCGGCCCCACGGGCTCCGAGAGGCTTGAAAGAGGCCTCCCTTGAAAGCTGGATTCCCAAGGCTTGTCTCTGTGAAGTCCTAGCCCGCTAGGCTGAAATTAAGCGACCTAAAGTCGTGCCGAAGTCAAATCGGTCGTCATGGTACTCGAGCGAAACTGAGTGCTTTAACGGTCGCCGCTCGGCCCCACAGCAGTCCAGAGACTCGGGGGAGGCCTCCCCTGAAAGCTGGATTCCCACCGATCGTTTGTTTTAAATCTTAGCCCACTAGCTCAAACGTAAGCGCTAAAAAGTCCTGCCAAAATCACATAGGTCGTCATGTTACAATTTAGTCAATAAAGGCCTATTACTGGACCGAAACTGAGTGCTTTAACGCTCGCCGCTCAGCCCCACAGCCGTCCCGAGACTCAGGGGAGGCCTCCCCTGAAAGCTGGATTCCCACCGGTCGTTTGTTTCAAATCTTAGCGCACTAGTTCAAAAGTAGGCACTAAAAAGTCCTGCCAAAGTCACATAGGTTGTCATGTTACAATTTAGTCAATAAAGGCCTACTACTGGAGAGAAACCGAGTGCTTCGACGCTCGCCGTTCGGCCCCACGAGCTCCGAGAGGCTTGGAAGAGGCCTCCCTTGAAAGCTGGATTCCCAAGGCTTGTCTGTGTGAATTCCTAGCCCGCTCGGCTGAAATTAAGCGACCTAAAGTTGTGCCGAAGTCAAATCGGTCGTCATGGTACTCGAGCGAAACTCAGTGCTATTACGCTCGCCGCTCGGCCCCACAGCCGTTCAGAGACTCGGGAGAGGCCTCCCCTGAAAGCTGGATTCCCACCGATCGTTTGTTTCAAATCTTAGCCCAGTGGCTGAAAAGTAGGCGCTAAAAAGTCCTGCCAAAATTACATAGGTCATCATTTTACAATTTAGTCAATAAAGGGTTACTACTTGAGCGAAACCGAGTGCTTCGACGCTCGCCGTTTGGCCCCACGAGCTCCGAGAGCCTTGGAAGAGGCCTCCCTTGAAAGCTGGATTCCCAAGGCTTGTCTGTGTGAATTCCTAGCCCGCTAGGCTGAAATTAAGCGAACTAAAGTCGTGCCGAAGTCAAATCGGTCGTCATGGTACTCGAGCGAAACTGAGTGCTTTAAAGGTCGCCGCTCGGCCCCACAGCAGTCCAGAGACTCGGGGGAGGCCTCCCCTGAAAGCTGGATTCCCACCGATCGTTTGTTTTAAATCTTAGCCCACTAGCTCAAACGTAAGCGCTAAAAAGTCCTGCCAAAATCACATAGGTCGTCATGTTACAATTTAATCAATAAAGGCCTATTACTGGACCGAAACTGAGTGCTTTAACGCTCGCCGTTCTGCCCCACAGCCGTCCAGAGACTCGGGGGAGGCGTCCACTGAAAGCTGGATTCCCACCGATCGTTTGTTTTAAATCTTATCCCACTAGCTCAAACGTAAGCGCTAAGAAGTCCTGCCAAAATAACATAGGTCGTCATGTTACAACTTAGTCAATAAAGGCCGAATACTGGAGAGAAACCGAGTGCTTTGATGCTCGCCGTTCGGCCCCACAGCTGTCCAGAGACTCGGGGGAGTCATCCCCTGAAAGCTGGATTCCCACCGATCGTTTGTTTCAAATCGCAGCCAACTAGCTCAAAAGTAGGCGCTAAAACGTCCTGCCAAATTCACATAGGTCATTATGTTACAATTTACTCAATAAAGGCCTACTACTGGAGAGAAACCAAGTGCTTTAACGCTCACCATTCGGCCCCACAGCCGTCCAGAGACTCGGGGGAGGCCTCCCCTGAAAGCTGGATTCCCACCGATCGTTTGTTTCAAATCTTAGCCCACTAGTTCAAAAGTAGGCGCTAAAAAGTCCTGCCAAAGTCACATAGGTTGTCATGTTACAATTTAGTCAATAAAGGCCTACTACTGGAGCGAAACCGAGTGCTTCGACGCTTGTCGTTCGGCCCCACGAGCTCCGAGAGGCTTGGAAGAGGCCTCCCTTGAAAGCTGGATTCCCAAGGCTTGTCTGTGTGAATTCCTAGCCCGCTCAGCTGAAATTAAGCGACCTAAAGTTGTGCCTAAGTCAAATCGGTCGTCATGGTACTCGAGCGAAACTGAGTGCTATTACGCTCGCCGCTCGGCCCCACAGCCATCCAGAGACTCGGGGGAGGCCTCCCCTAAAAGCTGGATTCCCACCGATCGTTTGTTTCAAATTTTAGCGCACTAGTTCAAAAGTAGGCACTAAAAAGTCCTGCCAAAGTCACATAGGTTGTCATGTTACAATTTAGTCAATAAAGGCCTACTACTGGAGCGAAACAGAGTGCTTCGACGCTCGCCGTTCGCCCCCACGAGCTCCGAGAGGCTTGGAAGAGGCCTCCCTTGAAAGCTGGATTCCCAAGGCTTGTCTGTGTGAATTCCTAGCCCGCTCGGCTGAAATTAAGCGACCTAAAGTTGTGCCGAAGTCAAATCGGTCGTCATGGTACTCGAGCGAAACTGAGTGCTATTACGCTCGCCGCTCGGCCCCACAGCCGTACAGAGACTCGGGGGAGGCCTCCCCTGAAAGCTGGATTCCCACCGATCGTTTGTTTCAAATCTTAGCCCAGTAGCTGTAAAGTAGGCGCTAAAAAGTCCTGGCAAAATTACATAGGTCGTCATTTTACAATTTACTCAATAAAGGCCGACTACTGGAGAGAAACCGAGTGCTTTGACGCTCGCCGTTCGGCCCCACAGCCGTCCAGAGACTCGGGAGAGGCCTCCCCTGAAAGCTTGATTCCCACCGAGCGTTTGTTTCAAATCTTAGCCCAGTAGCTGAAAAGTAGGCGCAAAAAAGTCCTGCCAAAATCACATCGGTCGTCATGTTACAATTTACTCAATAAAGGCCTACTACTGGAGAGAAACCAAGTGCTTTAACGCTCACCGTTCGGCCCCACAGCCGTCCAGAGACTCAGGGGAGGCCTCCCCTGAAAGCTGGATTCCCACCGATCGTTTGTTTCAAATCTTAGCCCACTTGCTCCAAAGTAAGCGCTAAAAATTCCTGCCATATTCACATTGGTTGTGATGTTACAATTTAGTCAATAAAGGGTTACTACTTGAGCGAAACGGAGTGCTTCGACGCTCGCCGTTCGGCCCCACGGGCTCCGAGAGGCTTGAAAGAGGCCTCCCTTGAAAGCTGGATTCCCAAGGCTTGTCTGTGTGAATTCCTAGCCCGCTAAGCTGAAATTAAGCGACCTAAAGTTGTGCCGAAGTCAAATCGGTCGTCATGGTACTCGAGCGAAACTGAGTGCTATTACGCTCGCCGCTCGGCCCCACAGCCATCCAGAGACTCGGGGGAGGCCTCCCCTGAAAGCTGGATTCCCACCGATCGTTTGTTTTAAATCTTAGCCCACTAGCTCAAACGTAAGCGCTAAAAAGTCCTGCCAAAGTCACATAGGTTGTCATGTTACAATTTAGTCAATAAAGGCCTACTACTGGAGCGAAACAGAGTGCTTCGACGCTCGCCGTTCGCCCCCACGAGCTCCGAGAGGCTTGGAAGAGGCCTCCCTTGAAAGCTGGATTCCCAAGGCTTGTCTGTGTGAATTCCTAGCCCGCTCGGCTGAAATTAAGCGACCTAAGGTTGTGCCGAAGTCAAATCGGTCGTCATGGTACTCGAGCGAAACTGAGTGCTATTACGCTCGCCGCTCGGCCCCACAGCCGTACAGAGACTCGGGGGAGGCCTCCCCTGAAAGCTGGATTCCCACCGATCGTTTGTTTCAAATCTTAGCCCAGTAGCTGTAAAGTAGGCGCTAAAAAGTCCTGGCAAAATTACATAGGTCGTCATTTTACAATTTACTCAATAAAGGCCGACTACTGGGGAGAAACCGAGTGCTTTGACGCTCGCCGTTCGGCCCCACAGCCGTCCAGAGACTCGGGAGAGGCCTCCCCTGAAAGCTTGATTACCACCGAGCGTTTGTTTCAAATCTTAGCCCAGTAGCTGAAAAGTAGGCGCAAAAAAGTCCTGCCAAAATCACATCGGTCGTCATGTTACAATTTACTCAATAAAGGCCTACTACTGGAGAGAAACCAAGTGCTTTAACGCTCACCGTTCGGCCCCACAGCCGTCCAGAGACTCAGGGGAGGCCTCCCCTGAAAGCTGGATTCCCACCGATCGTTTGTTTCAAATCTTAGCCCATTTGCTCAAAAGTAAGCGCTAAAAATCCCTGCCATATTCACATTGGTTGTGATGTTACAATTTAGTCAATAAAGGGTTACTACTTGAGCGAAACGGAGTGCTTCGACGCTCGCCGTTCGGCCCCACGGGCTCCGAGAGGCTTGAAAGAGGCCTCCCTTGAAAGCTGGATTCCCAAGGCTTGTCTGTGTGAATTCCTAGCCCGCTAAGCTGAAATTAAGCGACCTAAAGTTGTGCCGAAGTCAAATCGGTCGTCATGGTACTCGAGCGAAACTGAGTGCTTTAACGGTCGCCGCTCGGCCCCACAGCAGTCCAGAGACTCGGGGGAGGCCTCCCCTGAAAGCTGGATTCCCACCGATCGTTTGTTTTAAATCTTAGCCCACTAGCTCAAACGTAAGCGCTAAAAAGTCCTGCCAAAATCACATAGGTCGTCATGTTACAATTTAGTCAAAAAGGCCTATTACTGGACCGAAACTGAGTGCTTTAACGCTCACCGTTCGGCCCCACAGCCGTCCAGAGACTCAGGGGAGGCCTCCCCTGAAAGCTGGATTCCCACCGATCGTTTGTTTCAAATCTTAGCGCACTAGTTCAAAAGTAGGCACTAAAAAGTCCTGCCAAAGTCACATAGGTTGTCATGTTACAATTTAGTCAATAAAGGCCTACTACTGGAGCGAAACAGAGTGCTTCGACGCTCGCCGTTCGGCCCCACGGGCTCCGAGAGGCTTGAAAGAGGCCTCCCTTGAAAGCTGGATTGCCAAGGCTTGTCTCTGTGAATTCCTAGCCCGCTAGGCTGAAATTAAGCGACCTAAAGTCGTGCCGAAGTCAAATCGGTCGTCATGGTACTCGAGCGAAACTGAGTGCTTTAACGGTCGCCGCTCGGCCCCACAGCAGTCCAGAGACTCGGGGGAGGCCTCCCCTGAAAGCTGGATTCCCACCGATCGTTTGTTTTAAATCTTAGCCCACTAGCTCAAACGTAAGCGCTAAAAAGTCCTGCCAAAATCACATAGGTCGTCATGTTACAATTTAGTCAATAAAGGCCTATTACTGGACCGAAACTGAGTGCTTTAACGCTCGCCGCTCAGCCCCACAGCCGTCCCGAGACTCAGGGGAGGCCTCCCCTGAAAGCTGGATTCCCACCGTTCGTTTGTTTCAAATCTTAGCGCACTAGTTCAAAAGTAGGCACTAAAAAGTCCTGCCAAAGTCACATA
This sequence comes from Phycodurus eques, assembly GCF_024500275.1. Taxonomy (NCBI): domain Eukaryota; kingdom Metazoa; phylum Chordata; class Actinopteri; order Syngnathiformes; family Syngnathidae; genus Phycodurus; species Phycodurus eques. The sequence goes on along the minus strand of NW_026904230.1, from coordinate 23,366 downwards.
GGTTGTCATGTTACAATTTAGTCAATAAAGGCCTACTACTGGAGAGAAACCGAGTGCTTCGACGCTCGCCGTTCGGCCCCACGAGCTCCGAGAGGCTTGGAAGAGGCCTCCCTTGAAAGCTGGATTCCCAAGGCTTGTCTGTGTGAATTCCTAGCCCGCTCGGCTGAAATTAAGCGACCTAAAGTTGTGCCGAAGTCAAATCGGTCGTCATGGTACTCGAGCGAAACTGAGTGCTATTACGCTCGCCGCTCGGCCCCACAGCCGTTCAGAGACTCGGGGGAGGCCTCCCCTGAAAGCTGGATTCCCACCGATCGTTTGTTTCAAATCTTAGCCCAGTGGCTGAAAAGTAGGCGCTAAAAAGTCCTGCCAAAATTACATAGGTCGTCATTTTACAATTTACTCAATAAAGGCCGACTACTGGAGAGAAACCGAGTGCTTTGACGCTCGCCGTTCGGCCCCACAGCCGTCCAGAGACTCGGGAGAGGCCTCCCCTGAAAGCTGGATTCCCACCGATCGTTTGTTTCAAATCTTAGCCCAGTAGCTGAAAAGTAGGCGCAAAAACGTCCTGCCAAAATCACATCGGTCGTCATGTTACAATTTACTCAATAAAGGCCGACTACTGGAGAGAAACCGAGTGCTTTGACGCTCGCCGTTCGGCCCCACAGCCGTCCAGAGACTCGGGAGAGGCCTCCCCTGAAAGCTTGATTCCCACCGAGCGTTTGTTTCAAATCTTAGCCCAGTAGCTGAAAAGTAGGCGCAAAAAAGTCCTGCCAAAATCACATCGGTCGTCATGTTACAATTTACTCAATAAAGGCCTACTACTGGAGAGAAACCAAGTGCTTTAACGCTCACCGTTCGGCCCCACAGCCGTCCAGAGACTCAGGGGAGGCCTCCCCTGAAAGCTGGATTCCCACCGATCGTTTGTTTCAAATCTTAGCCCACTTGCTCAAAAGTAAGCGCTAAAAATTCCTGCCATATTCACATTGGTTGTGATGTTACAATTTAGTCAATAAAGGGTTACTACTTGAGCGAAACGGAGTGCTTCGACGCTCGCCGTTCGGCCCCACGGGCTCCGAGAGGCTTGAAAGAGGCCTCCCTTGAAAGCTGGATTCCCAAGGCTTGTCTGTGTGAATTCCTAGCCCGCTAAGCTGAAATTAAGCGACCTAAAGTCGTGCCGAAGTCAAATCGGTCGTCATGGTACTCGAGCGAAACTGAGTGCTTTAACGGTCGCCGCTCGGCCCCACAGCAGTCCAGAGACTCGGGGGAGGCCTCCCCTGAAAGCTGGATTCCCACCGATCGTTTGTTTTAAATCTTAGCCCACTAGCTCAAACGTAAGCGCTAAAAAGTCCTGCCAAAATCACATAGGTCGTCATGTTACAATTTAGTCAAAAAGGCCTATTACTGGACCGAAACTGAGTGCTTTAACGCTCACCGTTCGGCCCCACAGCCGTCCAGAGACTCAGGGGAGGCCTCCCCTGAAAGCTGGATTCCCACCGATCGTTTGTTTCAAATCTTAGCGCACTAGTTCAAAAGTAGGCACTAAAAAGTCCTGCCAAAGTCACATAGGTTGTCATGTTACAATTTAGTCAATAAAGGCCTACTACTGGAGCGAAACAGAGTGCTTCGACGCTCGCCGTTCGGCCCCACGGGCTCCGAGAGGCTTGAAAGAGGCCTCCCTTGAAAGCTGGATTCCCAAGGCTTGTCTCTGTGAATTCCTAGCCCGCTAGGCTGAAATTAAGCGACCTAAAGTCGTGCCGAAGTCAAATCGGTCGTCATGGTACTCGAGCGAAACTGAGTGCTTTAACGGTCGCCGCTCGGCCCCACAGCAGTCCAGAGACTCGGGGGAGGCCTCCCCTGAAAGCTGGATTCCCACCGATCGTTTGTTTTAAATCTTAGCCCACTAGCTCAAACGTAAGCGCTAAAAAGTCCTGCCAAAATCACATAGGTCGTCATGTTACAATTTAGTCAATAAAGGCCTATTACTGGACCGAAACTGAGTGCTTTAACGCTCGCCGCTCAGCCCCACAGCCGTCCCGAGACTCAGGGGAGGCCTCCCCTGAAAGCTGGATTCCCACCGATCGTTTGTTTCAAATCTTAGCGCACTAGTTCAAAAGTAGGCACTAAAAAGTCCTGCCAAAGTCACATAGGTTGTCATGTTACAATTTAGTCAATAAAGGCCTACTACTGGAGAGAAACCGAGTGCTTCGACGCTCGCCGTTCGGCCCCACGAGCTCCGAGAGGCTTGGAAGAGGCCTCCCTTGAAAGCTGGATTCCCAAGGCTTGTCTGTGTGAATTCCTAGCCCGCTCGGCTGAAATTAAGCGACCTAAAGTTGTGCCGAAGTCAAATCGGTCGTCATGGTACTCGAGCGAAACTGAGTGCTATTACGCTCGCCGCTCGGCCCCACAGCCGTTCAGAGACTCGGGGGAGGCCTCCCCTGAAAGCTGGATTCCCACCGATCGTTTGTTTCAAATCTTAGCCCAGTGGCTGAAAAGTAGGCGCTAAAAAGTCCTGCCAAAATTACATAGGTCGTCATTTTACAATTTACTCAATAAAGGCCGACTACTGGAGAGAAACCGAGTGCTTTGACGCTCGCCGTTCGGCCCCACAGCCGTCCAGAGACTCGGGAGAGGCCTCCCCTGAAAGCTGGATTCCCACCGATCGTTTGTTTCAAATCTTAGCCCAGTAGCTGAAAAGTAGGCGCAAAAACGTCCTGCCAAAATCACATCGGTCGTCATGTTACAATTTACTCAATAAAGGCCTACTACTGGAGAGAAACCAAGTGCTTTGACGCTCACCGTTCGGCCCCACAGCCGTCCAGAGACTCGGGGGAGGCCTCCCCTGAAAGCTGGATTCCCACCGATCGTTTGTTTCAAATCTTAGCCCATTTGCGCAAAAGTAGGCGCTAAAAATTCCTGCCAAAGTCACATAGGTTGTGATGTTACAATTTAGTCAATAAAGGGTTACTACTTGAGCGAAACCGAGTGCTTCGACGCTCGCCGTTTGGCCCCACGAGCTCCGAGAGCCTTGGAAGAGGCCTCCCTTGAAAGCTGGATTCCCAAGGCTTGTCTGTGTGAATTCCTAGCCCGCTAGGCTGAAATTAAGCGAACTAAAGTCGTGCCGAAGTCAAATCGGTCGTCATGGTACTCGAGTGAAACTGAGTGCTTTAAAGGTCGCCGCTCGGCCCCACAGCAGTCCAGAGACTCGGGGGAGGCCTCCCCTGAAAGCTGGATTCCCACCGATCGTTTGTTTTAAATCTTAGCCCACTAGCTCAAACGTAAGCGCTAAAAAGTCCTGCCAAAATCACATAGGTCGTCATGTTACAATTTAATCAATAAAGGCCTATTACTGGACCGAAACTGAGTGCTTTAACGCTCGCCGTTCTGCCCCACAGCCGTCCAGAGACTCGGGGGAGGCGTCCACTGAAAGCTGGATTCCCACCGATCGTTTGTTTTAAATCTTATCCCACTAGCTCAAACGTAAGCGCTAAAAAGTCCTGCCAAAATAACATAGGTCGTCATGTTACAATTTAGTCAATAAAGGCCGAATACTGGAGAGAAACCGAGTGCTTTGATGCTCGCCGTTCGGCCCCACAGCTGTCCAGAGACTCGGGGGAGTCATCCCCTGAAAGCTGGATTCCCACCGATCGTTTGTATCAAATCGCAGCCAACTAGCTCAAAAGTAGGCGCTAAAACGTCCTGCCAAATTCACATAGGTCATTATGTTACAATTTACTCAATAAAGGCCTACTACTGGAGAGAAACCAAGTGCTTTAACGCTCACCGTTCGGCCCCACAGCCGTCCAGAGACTCGGGGGAGGCCTCCCCTGAAAGCTGGATTCCCACCGATCGTTTGTTTCAAATCTAAGCCCACTTGCTCAAAAGTAAGCGCTAAAAATACCTGCCAAATTCACATTGGTTGTGATGTTACAATTTAGTCAATAAAGGCCTACTACTGGAGCGAAACCGAGTGCTTCGACGCTCGCCGTTCGGCCCCACGAGCTCCGAGAGGCTTGGAAGAGGCCTCCCTTTAAAGCTGGATTCCCAAGGCTTGTCTGTGTAAATTCCTAGCCCGCTAGGCAGAAATTAAGCGACCTAAAGTCGTGCCGAAGTCAAATCGGTCGTCATGGTACTTGAGCGAAACTGAGTGCTTTAACGCTCGCCGTTCGCCCCCACAGCCGTCCAGAGACTCGGGGGAGGCCTCCCCTGAAAGCCGGATTCCCACCAATCGTTTGTTTCAAATCTTAGCCCACTAGCTCAAAAGTAAGCGCTAAAAAGTCCTGCCAAAGTCACATAGGTCGTCATGTTACAATTTAGTCAATAAAAGCCTACTACTTGAGCGAAACTGAGTGCTTTAACGCTCGCCGCTTGGCCCCACAGCCTTCCAGAGACTCGGGGGAGGACTCCCCTGAAAGCTGGATTCCCACCGATCGTTTGTTTCAAATCTTAGCGCACTAGGTCAAAAGTAAGCGCTAAAAATTCCTCCCAAAGTCACATAGGTTGTCATGCTACAATTTAGTCAATAAAGGCCTACTACTGGAGCGAAACCGAGTGCTTTGACGCTCGGCGTTCGCCCCCACAGCCGTCCAGAGACTCGGGGGAGGCCTCCCCTGAAAGCTGGATTCCCACCGATCGTTTGTTTCAAATCTTAGCCCACTAGCTCAAAAGTAAGCGCTAAAAAGTCCTGCCAAAGTCACATAGGTCGTCATGTTACAATTTAGTCAATAAAAGCCTACTACTGGAGCGAAACAGAGTGCTTTGACGCTCGCCGTTCGGCCTCACAAGCTCCGAGAGGCTTGGAAGAGGCCTCTCTTTAAAGCTGGATTCCCAAGGCTTGTCTGTGTCAATTCCTAGCCCGCTAGGCAGAAATTAAGTGACCTAAAGTCGTGCCGAAGTCAAATCGGTCGTCATGGTACTTGAGCGAAACTGAGTGCTATTACGCTCGCAGCTCGGCCCCACAGCCGTCCAGAGACTCGGGGGAGGCCTCCCCTGAAAGCTGGATTCCCACCGATCGTTTGTTTCAAATCTTAGCCCAGTAGCTGAGAAGTAGGCACTAAAAAGTCCTGCCAAAATCACATAGGTCGTCATGTTACAATTAACTCAATAAAGGCCGACTACTGGAGCGAAACAGAGTGCTTTGACGCTCGCCGTTCGGCCCCACGACCTCCGAGAGGCTTGGAAGAGGCCTCCCCTGAAAGCTGGATTCCCATCGATCGTTTGTTTCAAATCTTAGCCCAGTAGCTGAAAAGTAGGCGCAAAAAAGTCCTGCCAAAATCACATCGGTCGTCATGTTACAATTTACTCAATAAAGGCCTACTACTGGAGAGAAACCGAGTGCTTTGACGCTCATCGTTCGGCCCCACAGCCGTCCAGAGACTCGGGGGAGGCCTCCCCTGAAAGCTGGATTCCCACCGATCGTTTGTTTCAAATCTTCGCCCAGTAACTGAAAAGTAGGCGCTAAAATGTCCTGCCAAAGTCACATAGGTCGTCATGTTACAATTTAGTCAATAAAGGCCTGCTACTGGAGCGAAACAGAGTGCTTTGACGCTCGCCGTTCGGGCCCACGACCTCCGAGAGGCTTGGAAGAGGCCTCCCCTGAAAGCTGGATTCCCACCGATCGTTTATTTCAAATCGTATCCCAGTAGCTGAAAAGTAGGCGCTAAAGAGTCCTGCCAAAATCACATAGGTCGTCATGTTACAATTTACTCAATAAAGGCAAACTACTGGAGAGAAACCGAGTGCTTTGACGCTCGCCGTTCGCCCCCACAGCCGTCCAGAGACTCGGGGGAGGCCTCCCCTGAAAGCTGGATTCCCACCGATCGTTTGTTTCAAATCTTAGCCCACTAGCTCAAAAGTAAGCGCTAAAAAGTCCTGCCAAAGTCACATAGGTCGTCATGTTACAATTTAGTCAATAAAAGCCTACTACTGGAGCGAAACCGAGTGCTTTGACGCTCGCCGTTCGGCCTCTCGAGCTCCGAGAGGCTTGGAAGAGGCGTCCCTTTAAAGCTGGATTCCCAAGGCTTGTCTGTGTAAATTCCTAGCCCGCTAGGCAGAAATTAAGCGACCTAAAGTCGTGCCGAAGTCAAATCGGTCGTCATGGTACTTGAGCGAAACTGAGTGCTTTAACGCTCGCCGTTCGCCCCCACAGCCGTCCAGAGACTCGGGGGAGGCCTCCCCTGAAAGCCGGATTCCCACCAATCGTTTGTTTCAAATCTTAGCCCACTAGCTCAAAAGTAAGCGCTAAAAAGTCCTGCCAAAGTCACATAGGTCGTCATGTTACAATTTAGTCAATAAAAGCCTACTACTTGAGCGAAACTGAGTGCTTTAACGCTCGCCGCTCGGCCCCACAGCCTTCCAGAGACTCGGGGGAGGACTCGCCTGAAAGCTGGATTCCCACCGATCGTTTGTTTCAAATCTTAGCCCACTAGGTCAAAAGTAAGCGCTAAAAAGTCCTCCCAAAGTCACATAGGTTGTCATGCTACAATTTAGTCAATAAAGGCCTACTACTGGAGCGAAACCGAGTGCTTTGACGCTTGGCGTTCGCCCCCACAGCCGTCCAGAGACTCGGGGGAGGCCTCCCCTGAAAGCTGGATTCCCACCGATCGTTTGTTTCAAATCTTAGCCCACTAGCTCAAAAGTAAGCGCTAAAAAGTCCTGCCAAAGTGACATAGGTCGTCATGTTACAATTTAGTCAATAAAAGCCTACTACTGGAGCGAAACAGAGTGCTTTGACGCTCGCCGTTCGGCCTCACAAGCTCCGAGAGGCTTGGAAGAGGCCTCCCTTTAAAGCTGGATTCCCAAGGCTTGTCTGTGTAAATTCCTAGCCCGCTAGGCAGAAATTAAGCGACCTAAAGTCGTGCCGAAGTCAAATCGGTCGTCATGGTACTTGAGCGAAACTGAGTGCTTTAACGCTCGCCGCTCGGCCCCACAGCCGTCCAGAGACTCGGTGGAGGCCTCCCCTGAAAGCTGGATTCCCACCGATCGTTTGTTTCAAATCTGAGCGCACTAGGTCAAAAGTAAGCGCTAAAAAGTCCTGCCAAAATCACATAGGTCGTCATGTTACAATTTAGTCAATAAAGGCCTACTACTGGAGCGAAATCGAGTGCTTTGACGCTCGCCGTTCGCCCCCACAGCCGTCCAGAGACTCGGGGGAGGCCTCCCCTGAAAGCTGGATTCCCACCGATCGTTTGTTTCAAATCTTAGCCCACTAGCTCAAAAGTAAGCGCTAAAACGTCCTGCCAAAGTCACATAGGTCGTCATGTTACAATTTAGTCAATAAAAGCCTACTACTGGAGCGAAACCGAGTGCTTTGACGCTCGCCGTTCGGCCTCACGAGCTCCGAGAGGCTTGGAAGAGGCCTCCCTGAAAGCTGGCTTCCCACCGATCGTTTGTTTCAAATGTTAGCCCAATAGCTGAAAAGTAGGCGCTAAAAAGTCCTGCCAAAATCACATAGGTCGTCATGTTACAATTTAGTCAATAAAGGCCTCCGACTGGACCGAAACTGAGTGCTTTAACGCTCGCCGCTCGGCCCCACGGCCGTCCAGAGACTCGGGGGAGGACTCCCCTGAAAGCGGGATTCCCACCGATCGTTTGTTCCAAATCTTAGCGCACTAGGTCAAAAGTAAGCGCTAAAAAGTCCTCCCAAAGTCACATAGGTTGTCATGTTACAATTTAGTCAATAAAGGCCTACTACTGGAGCAAAACCGAGTGCTTTGACGCTCGCCGTTCGGGCCCACGACCTCCGAGAGGCTTAGAAGAGGCCTCCCTGAAAGCTGGCTTCCCACCGATCGTTTGTTACAAATCTTAGCCCAATAGCTGAAAAGTAGGCGCTAAAAAGTCCTGCCAAAATCACATAGGTCGTCATGTTACAATTTAGTCAATAAAGGCCTCCGACTGGACCGAAACTGAGTGCTTTAACGCTCGCCGCTCGGCCCCACAGCCGTCCAGAGACTAGGGGGAGGCCTCCCCTGTAAGCTGGATTCCCATGATCGTTTGTTTCAAATCTTAGCCCACTAGCTCAAAAGTAGGCGCTAAAAAGTCCTGCCAAACTCACATAGGTCGTCATGTTACAATTTACTCAATAAAAGCCAACTACTGGAGAGAAACCGAGTGCTTTGACGCTCGCCGTTCGCCCCCACAGCCGTCCAGAGACTCGGGGGAGGCCTCACCTGAAAGCTGGATTCCCACCGATCGTTTGTTTCAAATCTTAGCCCACTAGCTCAAACGTAAGGGCTAAAAAGTCCTGCCAAAGTCACATAGGTCGTCATGTTACAATTTAGTCAATAAAAGCCTACTACTGGAGCGAAACTGAGTGCTTTGACGCTCGCCGTTCGGCCTCACGAGCTCCGAGAGGCTTGGAAGAGGCCTCCCCTGAAAGCTGGCTTCCCACCGATCGTTTGTTTCAAATCTTAGCCTCCCTTTAAAGCTGGATTCCCAAGGCTTGTCTTTGTAAATTCCTAGCCCGCTAGGCAGAAATTAAGCGACCTAAAGTCGTGCCGAAGTCAAATCGGTCGTCATGGTACTTGAGCGAAACTGAGTGCTTTAACGCTCGCCGCTCGGCCCCACAGCCGTCCAGAGACTCGGTGGAGGCCTCCCCTGAAAGCTGGATTCCCACCGATCGTTTGTTTCAAATCTTAGCGCACTAGGTCAAAAGTAAGCGCTAAAAAGTCCTGCCAAAATCACATAGGTCGTCATGTTACAATTTAGTCAATAAAGGCCTACTACTGGAGCAAAACCGAGTGCTTTGACGCTCGCCGTTCGGGCCCACGACCTCCGAGTGGCTTAGAAGAGGCCTCCCTGAAAGCTGGCTTCCCACCGATCGTTTGTTACAAATTTTAGCCCAATAGCTGAAAAGTAGGCGCTAAAAAGTCCTGCCAAAATCACATAGGTCGTCATGTTACAATTTAGTCAATAAAGGCCTCCGACTGGACCGAAACTGAGTGCTTTAACGCTCGCCGCTCGGCCCCACAGCCGTCCAGAGACTCGGGGGAGGCCTCCCCTGAAAGCTGGATTCCCACCGATCGTTTGTTTCAAATCTTAGCCCACTAGCTCAAAAGTAGGTGCTAAAAGGTCCTGCCAAAATCACATAGGTCGTCATGTTACAATTTACTCAATAAAGGCCAACTACTGGAGAGAAACCGAGTGCTTTGACGCTCGCCGTTCGCCCCCACAGCCGTCCAGAGACTCGGGGGAGGCCTCACCTGAAAGCTGGATTCCCACCGATCGTTTGTTTCAAATCTTAGCCCACTAGCTCAAACGTAAGGGCTAAAAAGTCCTGCCAAAGTCACATAGGTCGTCATGTTACAATTTAGTCAATAAAAGCCTACTACTGGAGCGAAACTGAGTGCTTTGATGCTCGCCGTTCGGCCTCACGAGCTCCGAGAGGCTTGGAAGAGGCCTCCCCTGAAAGCTGGCTTCCCACCGATCGTTTGTTTCAAATCTTAGCCTCCCTTTAAAGCTGGATTCCCAAGGCTTGTCTGTGTAAATTCCTAGCCCGCTAGGCAGAAATTAAGCGACCTAAAGTCGTGCCGAAGTCAAATCGGTCGTCATGGTACTTGAGCGAAACTGAGTGCTTTAACGCTCTCCGCTCGGCCCCACAGCCTTCCAGAGACTCGGGGGAGGACTCCCCTGAAAGCTGGATTCCCACCGATCGTTTGTTTCAAATCTTAGCGCACTAGGTCAAAAGTAAGCGATAAAAGGTCCTCCCAAAGTCACATAGGTTGTCATGTTACAATTTAGTCAATAAAGGCCTAATACTGGAGCGAAACCGAGTGCTTTGACGCTCGCCGTTCGGGCCCACGACCTCCGAGAGGCTTGGAAGAGGCCTCCCCTGAAAGCTGGCTTCCCACCGATCGTTTGTTTCTAATCTTAGCCCAGTAGCTCAAAAGTAGGCGCTAAAAAGTCCTGCCAAAATCACATAGGTCGTCATGTTACAATTTAGTCAATAAAGGCCTCTGACTGGACCGAAACTGAGTGCTTTAACGCTCGCCGCTCGGCCCCACAGCCGTCCAGAGACTCGGTGGAGGCCTCCCCTGAAAGCTGGATTCCCACCGATCGTTTGTTTCAAATCTTAGCCCACTAGCTCAAAAGTAGGCGCTAAAAAGTCCTGCCAAAATCACATAGGTCGTCATGTTACAATTTACTCAATAAAGGCCAACTACTGGAGAGAAACCGAGTGCTTTGACGCTCGCCGTTCGCCCCCACAGCCGTCCAGAGACTCGGGGGAGGCCTCCCCTGAAAGCTGGATTCCCACCGATCGTTTGTTTCAAATCTTAACCCACTAGCTCAAAAGTAAGCGCTAAAAAGTCCTCCTAAAGTCACATAGGTTGTCATGTTACAATTTAGTCAATAAAGGCCTACTACTGGAGCGAAACCGAGTGCTTTGACGCTCGCCGTTCGCCCCCACAGCCGTCCAGAGACTCGGGGGAGGCCTCCCCTGAAAGCTGGATTCCCACCGATCGTTTGTTTCAAATCTTAGCACACTAGGTCAAAAGTAAGCGCTAAAAAGTCCTCCCAAAGTCACATAGGTTGTCATGTTACAATTTAGTCAATAAAGGCCTACTACTGGAGCGAAACCGAGTGCTTTGACGCTCGCCGTTCGCCCCCACAGCCGTCCAGAGACTTGGGGGAGGCCTCCCCTGAAAGCTGGATTCCCACCGATCGCTTGTTTCAAATCTTAGCGCACTAGCTCAAACCTAGGCGCTAAAAAGACTTGCCAAAGTCACATAGGTCGTCATGTTACAATTTAGTCAATAAAGGCCTACTACTGGAGCGAAACCGAGTGCTATGACGCTCGCCGTTCGGCCCCACGACCTCCGAGAGGCTTGGAAGAGGCCTCCCTTTAAAGCTGGATTCCCAAGGCTTGTCTGTGTAAATTCATAGCCCGCTAGGCAGAAAGTAAGCGACCTAAAGTCGTGCCGAAGTCAAATCGGTCGTCATGGTACTTGAGCGAAACTGAGTGCTTTAACGCTCGCCGCTCGGCCCCACAGCCTTCCAGAGACTCGGGGGAGGACTCCCCTGAAAGCTGGATTCCCACCGATCGTTTCTTTCAAATCTTAGCGCACTAGGTCAAAAGTAAGCGCTAAAACGTCCTCCCAAAGTCACATAGGTTGTCATGTTACAATTTAGTCAATAAAGGCCTAATACTGGAGCGAAACCGAGTGCTTTGACGCTCGCCGTTCGGGCCCACGACCTCCGAGAGGCTTGGAAGAGGCCTCCCCTGAAAGCTGGCTTCCCACCGATCGTTTGTTTCAAATCTTAGCCCAGAAGCCGAAAAGTAGGTGCTAAAAAGTCCTGCCAAAATCACATAGTTCGTCATGTTACAATTTAGTCAATAAAGGCCTCTGACAGGACCGAAACTGAGTGCTTTAACGCTCGCCGCTCGGCCCCACAGCCGTCCAGAGACTCGGGGGAGGCCTCCCCTGAAAGCTGGATTCCCACCGATCGTTTGTTTCAAATCTTAGCGCACTAGGTCAAAAGTAAGCGCTAAAAAGTCCTCCCAAAGTCACATAGGTTGTCATGTTACAATTTAGTCAATAAAGGCCTACTACTGGAGCGAACCCGAGTGCTTTGACGCTCGCCGTTCGGGCCCACGACCTCAGAGAGGCTTGGAAGAGGCCTCCCCTGAAAGCTGGCTTCCCACCGATCGTTTGTTTCTAATCTTAGCCCAGTAGCTCAAAAGTAGGCACTAAAAAGTCCTTCCAAAATCACATAGGTCGTCATGTTACAATTTACTCAATAAAGGCCAACTACTGGAGAGAAACCGAGTGCTTTGACGCTCGCCGTTCGCCCCCACAGCCGTCCAGAGACTCGGGGGAGGACTCCCCTGAAAGCTGGATTCCCACCGATCGTTTGTTTCAAATCTTAGCCCAGTAGCTGAAAAGTAGGCGCTAAAAAGTCCTGCCAAAGTCACATAGGTCGTCATGTTACAATTTAGTCAATAAAAGCCGACTACTTGAGCGAAACTGAGTGCTTTAACGCTCGCCGCTCGGCCCCACAGCCTTCCAGAGACTCGGGGGAGGACTCCCCTGAAAGCTGGATTCCCACCGATCGTTTGTTTCAAATCCTAGCGCACTAGGTCAAAAGTAAGCACTAAAAAGTCCTCCCAAAGTCACATAGGTTGTCATGTTACAATTTAGTCAATAAAGGCCTACTACTGGAGCGAAACCGAGTGCTTTGACGCTCGCCGTTCGCCCCCACAGCCGTCCAGAGACTGGGGGGAGGCCTCCCCTGAAAGCTGGATTCCCACCGACCGTTTGTTTCAAATCTTAGCCCAGTAGCTGAAAAGTAGTCGCTAAAAAGTCCTGCCAAAATCACATAGGTCGTCATGTTACAATTTAGTCAATAAAGGCCTCCGACTGGACTGAAACTGAGTGCTTTAACGCTCGCCGCTCGGCCCCACAGTCTTCCAGAGACTCGGGGGAGGACTCCCCTGAAAGCTGGATTCCCACCGATCGTTTCTTTCAAATCTTAGCGCACTAGGTTAAAAGTAAGCGCTAAAAGGTCCTCCCAAAGTCACATAGGTTGTCATGTTACAATTTAGTCAATAAAGGCCTAATACTGGAGCGAAACCGAGTGCTTTGACGCTCGCCGTTCGGGCCCACGACCTCCGAGAGGCTTGGAAGAGGCCTCCCCTGAAAGCTGGCTTCCCACCGATCGTTTGTTTCAAATCTTAGCCCAGAAGCTGAAAAGTAGGTGCTAAAAAGTCCTGCCAAAATCACATAGGTCGTCATGTTACAATTTAGTCAATAAAGGCCTCTGACTGGACCGAAACTGAGTGCTTTAATGCTCGCCGCTCGGCCCCACAGCCGTCCAGAGACTCGGGGGAGGCCTCCCCTGAAAGCTGGGTTCCCACCGATCGTTTGTTTCAAATCTTAGCGCACTAGGTCAAAAGTAAGCGCTAAAAAGTCCTCCCAAAGTCACATAGGTTGTCATGTTACAATTTAGTCAATAAAAGCCTACTACTGGAGCGAAACCGAGTGCTTTGACGCTCGCCGTTCGGGCCCACGACCTCCGAGAGGCTTAGAAGAGGCCTCCCTGAAAGCTGGCTTCCCACCGATCGTTTGTTTCAAATCTTAGCCCAGTAACTGAAAAGTAGGCGCTAAAAAGTCCTGCCAAAATCAAATAGGTCGTCACGTTACAATTTATTTAATAAAGGCCAACTACTGGAGAGAAACCGAGTGCTTTGACGCTCGCCGTTCGCCCCCACAGCCGTCCAGAGACTCGGGGGAGGCCTCCCCTGAAAGCTGGATTCCCACCGATCGTTTGTTTCAAATCTTAGCCCACTAGCTCAAAAGTAAGCGCTAAAAAGTCCTGCCAAAGTCACATAGGTCGTCACGTTACAATTTATTTAATAAAGGCCTACTACTGGAGCGAAACCGAGTGCTTTAACGCTCGCCGCTCGGCCCCACAGCCGTCCAGAGACTCGGGGGAGGCCTCCCCTGAAAGCTGGATTCCCACCGATCGTTTGTTTCAAATCTTAGCCCAGTCGCTGAAAAGTAGGCGCAAAAAAGTCCTGCCAAAATCACATAGGTTGTCATGTTACAATTTAGTCAATAAAGGCCTACTACTGGAGCGAAACCGAGTGCTTTGACGCTCGCCGCTCGGCCCCACAGCCGTCCAGAGACTCGGGGGAGGCCTCCCCTGAAAGGTGGCTTCCCACCGATCGTTTGTTTCAAATCTTAGCCCAGTAGCTGAAAAGTAGGCGCTAAAAAGTCCTGCCAAAATCACATAGGTCGTCATGTTACAATTTAGTCAATAAAGGCCTCCGACTGGACCGAAATTGAGTGCTTTAACGCTCGCCGATCGGCCCCACAGCTGTCCAGAGACTCGGGGGAGGCCTCCCCTGAAAGCTGGATTCCCACCGATCGTTTGTTTCAAATCTTAGCGCACTAGGTCAAAAGTAAGCGCTAAAAAGTCCTCCCAAAGTCACATAGGTTGTCATGTTACAATTTAGTCAATAAAGGCCTAATACTGGAGCGAAACCGAGTGCTTTGACGCTCGCCGTTCGCCCCCACAGCCGTCCAGAGACTCGGGGGAGGCCTCCCCTGAAAGATGGATTCCCACCGATCGTTTGTTTCAAATCTTAGCCCACTAGCTCAAAAGTAAGCGCTAAAAAGTCCTGCCAAAGTCACATAGGTCGTCATGTTACAATTTAGTCAATAAAAGCCTACTACTGGAGCGAAACCGAGTATTTTGACGCTCGCCGTTCGGCCTCACAAGCTCCGAGAGGCTTGGAAGAGGCCTCCCTTTAAAGCTGGATTCCCAAGGCTTGTCTGTGTAAATTCCTAGCCCGCGAGGCAGAAATTAAGCGACCTAAAGTCGTGCCGAAGTCAAATCGGTCGTCATGGTACTTGAGCGAAACTGAGTGCTTTAACGCTCGCCGCTCGGCCCCACAGCCTTCCAGAGACTCGGGGGAAGACTCCCCTGAAAGCTGGATTCCCACCGATCGTTTGTTTCAAATCTTAGCGCACTAGGTCAAAAGTAAGCGCTAAAACGTCCTCCCAAAGTCACATAGGTTGTCATGTTACAATTTAGTCAATAAAGGCCTAATACTGGAGCGAAACCGAGTGCTTTGACGCTCGCCGTTCGGGCCCACGACCTCCGAGAGGCTTGGAAGAGGCCTCCCCTGAAGGCTGGATTCCCAAGGCTTGTCTGTGTGAATTCCTAGCCCGCTAGGCAGAAATTAAGCGACTAAAGTCGTGCTGAAGTCAAATCGGTCGTCATGGTACTCGAGCGAAACTGAGTGCTTTAACGCTCGCCGCTCGGCCCCACAGCCGTCCAGAGACTCGGGGGAGGCCTCCCCTGAAAGCTGGATTCCCACCGATCGTTTGTTTCAAATCTTAGCCCAGTCGCTGAAAAGTAGGCGCAAAAAAGTCCTGCCAAAATCACATAGGTTGTCATGTTACAATTTAGTCAATAAAGGCCTACTACTGGAGCGAAACCGAGTGCTTTGATGCTCGCCGTTCGGCCCCACGACCTCTGAGAGGCTTGGAAGAGGCCTCCCCTGATAGCTGGATTCCCACCGATCGTTTGTTTCAAATCTTAGCCCAGTAGCTGAAAAGTAGGCGCTAAAAAGTCCTGCCAAAATCACATAGGTCGTCACGTTACAATTTATTTAATAAAGGCCAACTACTGGAGAGAAACCGAGTGCTTTGACGCTCGCCGTTCGCCCCCACAGCCGTCCAGAGACTCGGGGGAGGCCTCCCCTGAAAGCTGGATTCCCACCGATCGTTTGTTTTAAATCTTAGCCCACTAGCTCAAAAGTAAGCGCTAAAAAGTCCTGCCAAAGTCACATAGGTCGTCATGTTACAATTTAGTCAATAAAAGCCTACTACTGGAGCGAAACCGAGTGCTTTGACGGTCGCCGTTCGGCCTCACGAGCTCCGAGAGGCTTGGAAGAGGCCTCCCTGAAAGCTGGCTTCCCACCGATCGTTTGTTTCAAATCTTAGCCCAATAGCTGAAAAGTAGGCGCTAAAAAGTCCTGCCAAAATCACATAGGTCGTCACGTTACAATTTATTTAATAAAGGCCTACTACTGGAGCGAAACAGAGTGCTTTAACGCTCGCCGCTCGGCCCCACAGCCGTCCAGAGACTCGGGGGAGGCCTCCCCTGAAAGCTGGATTCCCACCGATCGTTTGTTTCAAATCTTAGCCCAGTCGCTGAAAAGTAGGCGCAAAAAAGTCCTGCCAAAATCACATAGGTTGTCATGTTACAATTTAGTCAATAAAGGCCTACTACTGGAGCGAAACCGAGTGCTTTGACGCTCGCCGTTCGGGCCCACGACCTCCGATAGGCTTGGAAGAGGCCTCCCCTGAAAGGTGGCTTCCCACCGATCGTTTGTTTCAAATCTTAGCCCAGTAGCTGAAAAGTACGCGCTAAAAAGTCCTGCCAAAATCACATAGGTCGTCATGTTACAATTTAGTCAATAAAGGCCTCCGACTGGACCGAAACTGAGTGCTTTAACGCTCGCCGATCGGCCCCACAGCTGTCCAGAGACTCGGGGGAGGCCTCCCCTGAAAGCTGGATTCCCACCGATCGTTTGTTTCAAATCTTAGCGCACTAGGTCAAAAGTAAGCGCTAAAAAGTCCTCCCAAAGTCACATAGGTTGTCATGTTACAATTTAGTCAATAAAGGCCTAATACTGGAGCGAAACCGAGTGCTTTGACGCTCGCCGTTCGCCCCCACAGCCGTCCAGAGACTCGGGGGAGGCCTCCCCTGAAAGATGGATTCCCACCGATCGTTTGTTTCAAATCTTAGCCCACTAGCTCAAAAGTAAGCGCTAAAAAGTCCTGCCAAAGTCACATAGGTCGTCATGTTACAATTTAGTCAATAAAAGCCTACTACTGGAGCGAAACCGAGTATTTTGACGCTCGCCGTTCGGCCTCACAAGCTCCGAGAGGCTTGGAAGAGGCCTCCCTTTAAAGCTGGATTCCCAAGGCTTGTCTGTGTAAATTCCTAGCCCGCGAGGCAGAAATTAAGCGACCTAAAGTCGTGCCGAAGTCAAATCGGTCGTCATGGTACTTGAGCGAAACTGAGTGCTTTAACGCTCGCCGCTCGGCCCCACAGCCTTCCAGAGACTCGGGGGAGGACTCCCCTGAAAGCTGGATTCCCACCGATCGTTTGTTTCAAATCTTAGCGCACTAGGTCAAAAGTAAGCGCTAAAACGTCCTCCCAAAGTCACATAGGTTGTCATGTTACAATTTAGTCAATAAAGGCCTAATACTGGAGCGAAACCGAGTCCTTTGACGCTCGCCGTTCGCCCCCACAGCCGTCCAGAGACTCGGGGGAGGCCTCCCCTGAAAGCTGGATTCCCACCGATCGTTTGTTTCAAATCTTAGCGCACTAGGTCAAAAGTAAGCGCTAAAACGTCCTCCCAAAGTCACATAGGTTGTCATGTTACAATTTAGTCAATAAAGGCCTAATACTGGAGCGAAACCGAGTGCTTTGACGCTCGCCGTTCGGGCCCACGACCTCCGATAGGCTTGGAAGAGGCCTCCCCTGAAAGGTGGCTTCCCACCGATCGTTTGTTTCAAATCTTAGCCCAGTAGCTGAAAAGTAGGCGCTAAAAAGTCCTGCCAAAATCACATAGGTCGTCATGTTACAATTTAGTCAATAAAGGCCTCCGACTGGACCGAAATTGAGTGCTTTAACGCTCGCCGATCGGCCCCACAGCTGTCCAGAGACTCGGGGGAGGCCTCCCCTGAAAGCTGGATTCCCACCGATCGTTTGTTTCAAATCTTAGCGCACTAGGTCAAAAGTAAGCGCTAAAAAGTCCTCCCAAAGTCACATAGGTTGTCATGTTACAATTTAGTCAATAAAGGCCTAATACTGGAGCGAAACCGAGTGCTTTGACGCTCGCCGTTCGC
The DNA here is from genome assembly GCF_024500275.1 of Phycodurus eques. Classification (NCBI taxonomy): domain Eukaryota; kingdom Metazoa; phylum Chordata; class Actinopteri; order Syngnathiformes; family Syngnathidae; genus Phycodurus; species Phycodurus eques. The sequence continues at coordinate 6,003 of NW_026904230.1, read as the reverse complement.
CCCCACTGCCGTCCAGAGACTCGGGGGAGGCCTCCCCTGAAAGATGGATTCCCACCGATCGTTTGTTTCAAATCTTAGCCCACTAGCTCAAAAGTAAGCGCTAAAAAGTCCTGCCAAAGTCACATAGGTCGTCATGTTACAATTTAGTCAATAAAAGCCTACTACTGGAGCGAAACCGAGTATTTTGACGCTCGCCGTTCGGCCTCACAAGCTCCGAGAGGCTTGGAAGAGGCCTCCCTTTAAAGCTGGATTCCCAAGGCTTGTCTGTGTAAATTCCTAGCCCGCGAGGCAGAAATTAAGCGACCTAAAGTTGTGTCTGTGTGAATTCCTAGCCCGCTAGGCAGAAATTAAGCGACTAAAGTCGTGCTGAAGTCAAATCGGTCGTCATGGTACTCGAGCGAAACTGAGTGCTTTAACGCTCGCCGCTCGGCCCCACAGCCGTCCAGAGACTCGGGGGAGGCCTCCCCTGAAAGCTGGATTCCCACCGATCGTTTGTTTAAAATCTTAGCCCAGTCGCTGAAAAGTAGGCGCAAAAAAGTCCTGCCAAAATCACATAGGTTGTCATGTTACAATTTAGTCAATAAAGGCCTACTACTGGAGCGAAACTGAGTGCTTTAACGCTCGCCGATCGGCCCCACAGCTGTCCAGAGACTCGGGGGAGGCCTCCCCTGAAAGCTGGATTCCCACCGATCGTTTGTTTCAAATCTTAGCGCACTAGGTCAAAAGTAAGCGCTAAAAAGTCCTCCCAAAGTCACATAGGTTGTCATGTTACAATTTAGTCAATAAAGGCCTAATACTGGAGCGAAACCGAGTGCTTTGACGCTCGCCGTTCGCCCCCACAGCCGTCCAGAGACTCGGGGGAGGCCTCCCCTGAAAGATGGATTCCCACCGATCGTTTGTTTCAAATCTTAGCCCACTAGCTCAAAAGTAAGCGCAAAAAAGTCCTGCCAAAATCACATAGGTTGTCATGTTACAATTTAGTCAATAAAGGCCTACTACTGGAGCGAAACCGAGTGCTTTGATGCTCGCCGTTCGGCCCCACGACCTCTGAGAGGCTTGGAAGAGACCTCCCCTGATAGCTGGATTCCCACCGATCGTTTGTTTCAAATCTTAGCCCAGTAGCTGAAAAGTAGGCGCTAAAAAGTCCTGCCAAAATCACATAGGTCGTCACGTTACAATTTATTTAATAAAGGCCAACTACTGGAGAGAAACCGAGTGCTTTGACGCTCGCCGTTCGCCCCCACAGCCGTCCAGAGACTCGGGGGAGGCCTCCCCTGAAAGCTGGATTCCCACCGATCGTTTGTTTCAAATCTTAGCGCACTAGGTCAAAAGTAAGCGCTAAAACGTCCTCCCAAAGTCACATAGGTTGTCATGTTACAATTTAGTCAATAAAGGCCTAATACTGGAGCGAAACCGAGTGCTTTGACGCTCGCCGTTCGGGCCCACGACCTCCGATAGGCTTGGAAGAGGCCTCCCCTGAAAGGTGGCTTCCCACCGATCGTTTGTTTCAAATCTTAGCCCAGTAGCTGAAAAGTAGGCGCTAAAAAGTCCTGCCAAAATCACATAGGTCGTCATGTTACAATTTAGTCAATAAAGGCCTCCGACTGGACCGAAATTGAGTGCTTTAACGCTCGCCGATCGGCCCCACAGCTGTCCAGAGACTCGGGGGAGGCCTCCCCTGAAAGCTGGATTCCCACCGATCGTTTGTTTCAAATCTTAGCGCACTAGGTCAAAAGTAAGCGCTAAAAAGTCCTCCCAAAGTCACATAGGTTGTCATGTTACAATTTAGTCAATAAAGGCCTAATACTGGAGCGAAACCGAGTGCTTTGACGCTCGCCGTTCGCCCCCACAGCCGTCCAGAGACTCGGGGGAGGCCTCCCCTGAAAGATGGATTCCCACCGATCGTTTGTTTCAAATCTTAGCCCACTAGCTCAAAAGTAAGCGCTAAAAAGTCCTGCCAAAGTCACATAGGTCGTCATGTTACAATTTAGTCAATAAAAGCCTACTACTGGAGCGAAACCGAGTATTTTGACGCTCGCCGTTCGGCCTCACAAGCTCCGAGAGGCTTGGAAGAGGCCTCCCTTTAAAGCTGGATTCCCAAGGCTTGTCTGTGTAAATTCCTAGCCCGCGAGGCAGAAATTAAGCGACCTAAAGTTGTGCCGAAGTCAAATCGGTCGTCATGGTACTTGAGCGAAACTGAGTGCTTTAACGCTCGCCGCTCGGCCCCACAGCCTTCCAGAGACTCGGGGGAAGACTCCCCTGAAAGCTGGATTCCCACCGATCGTTTGTTTCAAATCTTAGCGCACTAGGTCAAAAGTAAGCGCTAAAACGTCCTCCCAAAGTCACATAGGTTGTCATGTTACAATTTAGTCAATAAAGGCCTAATACTGGAGCGAAACCGAGTGCTTTGACGCTCGCCGTTCGGGCCCACGACCTCCGAGAGGCTTGGAAGAGGCCTCCCCTGAAGGCTGGATTCCCAAGGCTTGTCTGTGTGAATTCCTAGCCCGCTAGGCAGAAATTAAGCGACTAAAGTCGTGCTGAAGTCAAATCGGTCGTCATGGTACTCGAGCGAAACTGAGTGCTTTAACGCTCGCCGCTCGGCCCCACAGCCGTCCAGAGACTCGGGGGAGGCCTCCCCTGAAAGCTGGACTCCCACCGATCGTTTGTTTCAAATCTTAGCCCAGTCGCTGAAAAGTAGGCGCAAAAAAGTCCTGCCAAAATCACATAGGTTGTCATGTTACAATTTAGTCAATAAAGGCCTACTACTGGAGCGAAACCGAGTGCTTTGATGCTCGCCGTTCGGCCCCACGACCTCTGAGAGGCTTGGAAGAGGCCTCCCCTGATAGCTGGATTCCCACCGATCGTTTGTTTCAAATCTTAGCCCAGTAGCTGAAAAGTAGGCGCTAAAAAGTCCTGCCAAAATCACATAGGTCGTCACGTTACAATTTATTTAATAAAGGCCTACTACTGGAGCGAAACCGAGTGCTTTAACGCTCGCCGCTCGGCCCCACAGCCGTCCAGTGACTCGGGGGAGGCCTCCCCTGAAAGCTGGATTCCCACCGATCGTTTGTTTCAAATCTTAGCCCAGTCGCTGAAAAGTAGGCGCAAAAAAGTCCTGCCAAAATCACATAGGTTGTCATGTTACAATTTAGTCAATAAAGGCCTACTACTGGAGCGAAACCGAGTGCTTTGACGCTCGCCGTTCGGGCCCACGACCTCCGATAGGCTTGGAAGAGGCCTCCCCTGAAAGGTGGCTTCCCACCGATCGTTTGTTTCAAATCTTAGCCCAGTAGCTGAAAAGTACGCGCTAAAAAGTCCTGCCAAAATCACATAGGTCGTCATGTTACAATTTAGTCAATAAAGGCCTCCGACTGGACCGAAACTGAGTGCTTTAACGCTCGCCGATCGGCCCCACAGCTGTCCAGAGACTCGGGGGAGGCCTCCCCTGAAAGCTGGATTCCCACCGATCGTTTGTTTCAAATCTTAGCGCACTAGGTCAAAAGTAAGCGCTAAAAAGTCCTCCCAAAGTCACATAGGTTGTCATGTTACAATTTAGTCAATAAAGGCCTAATACTGGAGCGAAACCGAGTGCTTTGACGCTCGCCGTTCGCCCCCACAGCCGTCCAGAGACTCGGGGGAGGCCTCCCCTGAAAGATGGATTCCCACCGATCGTTTGTTTCAAATCTTAGCCCACTAGCTCAAAGGTAAGCGCTAAAAAGTCCTGCCAAAGTCACATAGGTCGTCATGTTACAATTTAGTCAATAAAAGCCTACTACTGGAGCGAAACCGAGTATTTTGACGCTCGCCGTTCGGCCTCACAAGCTCCGAGAGGCTTGGAAGAGGCCTCCCTTTAAAGCTGGATTCCCAAGGCTTGTCTGTGTAAATTCCTAGCCCGCGAGGCAGAAATTAAGCGACCTAAAGTCGTGCCGAAGTCAAATCGGTCGTCATGGTACTTGAGCGAAACTGAGTGCTTTAACGCTCGCCGCTCGGCCCCACAGCCTTCCAGAGACTCGGGGGAGGACTCCCCTGAAAGCTGGATTCCCACCGATCGTTTGTTTCAAATCTTAGCGCACTAGGTCAAAAGTAAGCGCTAAAACGTCCTCCCAAAGTCACATAGGTTGTCATGTTACAATTTAGTCAATAAAGGCCTAATACTGGAGCGAAACCGAGTGCTTTGACGCTCGCCGTTCGCCCCCACAGCCGTCCAGAGACTCGGGGGAGGCCTCCCCTGAAAGATGGATTCCCACCGATCGTTTGTTTCAAATCTTAGCCCACTAGCTCAAAAGTAAGCGCTAAAAAGTCCTGCCAAAGTCACATAGGTCGTCATGTTACAATTTAGTCAATAAAAGCCTACTACTGGAGCGAAACCGAGTATTTTGACGCTCGCCGTTCGGCCTCACAAGCTCCGAGAGGCTTGGAAGAGGCCTCCCTTTAAAGCTGGATTCCCAAGGCTTGTCTGTGTAAATTCCTAGCCCGCGAGGCAGAAATTAAGCGACCTAAAGTCGTGCCGAAGTCAAATCGGTCGTCATGGTACTTGAGCGAAACTGAGTGCTTTAACGCTCGCCGCTCGGCCCCACAGCCTTCCAGAGACTCGGGGGAGGACTCCCCTGAAAGCTGGATTCCCACCGATCGTTTGTTTCAAATCTTAGCGCACTAGGTCAAAAGTAAGCGCTAAAACGTCCTCCCAAAGTCACATAGGTTGTCATGTTACAATTTAGTCAATAAAGGCCTAATACTGGAGCGAAACCGAGTCCTTTGACGCTCGCCGTTCGGGCCCACGACCTCCGAGAGGCTTGGAAGAGGCCTCCCCTGAAGGCTGGATTCCCAAGGCTTGTCTGTGTGAATTCCTAGCCCGCTAGGCAGAAATTAAGCGACTAAAGTCGTGCTGAAGTCAAATCGGTCGTCATGGTACTCGAGCGAAACTGAGTGCTTTAACGCTCGCCGCTCGGCCCCACAGCCGTCCAGAGACTCGGGGGAGGCCTCCCCTGAAAGCTGGATTCCCACCGATCGTTTGTTTAAAATCTTAGCCCAGTCGCTGAAAAGTAGGCGCAAAAAAGTCCTGCCAAAATCACATAGGTTGTCATGATACAATTTAGTCAATAAAGGCCTACTACTGGAGCGAAACTGAGTGCTTTAACGCTCGCCGATCGGCCCCACAGCTGTCCAGAGACTCGGGGGAGGCCTCCCCTGAAAGCTGGATTCCCACCGATCGTTTGTTTCAAATCTTAGCGCACTAGGTCAAAAGTAAGCGCTAAAAAGTCCTCCCAAAGTCACATAGGTTGTCATGTTACAATTTAGTCAATAAAGGCCTAATACTGGAGCGAAACCGAGTGCTTTGACGCTCGCCGTTCGCCCCCACAGCCGTCCAGAGACTCGGGGGAGGCCTCCCCTGAAAGATGGATTCCCACCGATCGTTTGTTTCAAATCTTAGCCCACTAGCTCAAAAGTAAGCGCAAAAAAGTCCTGCCAAAATCACATAGGTTGTCATGTTACAATTTAGTCAATAAAGGCCTACTACTGGAGCGAAACCGAGTGCTTTGATGCTCGCCGTTCGGCCCCACGACCTCTGAGAGGCTTGGAAGAGGCCTCCCCTGATAGCTGGATTCCCACCGATCGTTTGTTTCAAATCTTAGCCCAGTAGCTGAAAAGTAGGCGCTAAAAAGTCCTGCCAAAATCACATAGGTCGTCACGTTACAATTTATTTAATAAAGGCCAACTACTGGAGAGAAACCGAGTGCTTTGACGCTCGCCGTTCGCCCCCACAGCCGTCCAGAGACTCGGGGGAGGCCTCCCCTGAAAGCTGGATTCCCACCGATCGTTTGTTTCAAATCTTAGCGCACTAGGTCAAAAGTAAGCGCTAAAACGTCCTCCCAAAGTCACATAGGTTGTCATGTTACAATTTAGTCAATAAAGGCCTAATACTGGAGCGAAACCGAGTGCTTTGACGCTCGCCGTTCGGGCCCACGACCTCCGATAGGCTTGGAAGAGGCCTCCCCTGAAAGG
>NW_026904229.1:0-64784 GCF_024500275.1 Phycodurus eques | reverse complement strand
TATATATATATATATATATATATATATATATATATATTTATATATATATATATATATATGTCGATATATGTGTGTATCGATTTTATTTTATTTTTACTGTCGGAAAAGGAGAAACGGGATGTTTAAAAAAAGTACTTGAAGATTCTGTCTCCTAATAAAGAGACGGTAAATCATAAGAGAGAGGATGACTGCATTATAATTTAGGTCAACCACCGATAAGAAAACGATTCCACGAGAATCTAAAGTGAAAAAGCTTACGGCACCTGGTATTCCCAGGCGGTCTCCCATCCAAGTACTAACCAGGCCCGCCCCTGCTTAGCTTCCGAGATCGGACGAGATCGGGCGTTTTCAGGGTAGTATGGCCGTAAGCCACATGGTTAGATGAAAAGCTAAATTTTATATTTAAAAAATATCATATTTCGCTTAGAAATATCTCGAGCGGATCGCGTCATCTTTATTCTCCAATTGTTGGCTGGTCTATTTTGGATTTTTTATGTGTGGATGATGCGAACTTTGAGGTCCACACAATAATGTGCAATAATTACGAATCATTTAATCATCATAATCATTTAAAAATCCATACCTTTGTATCCTTAGCCTCGAGCCAATTAAAAGCACTGATGTGATAAAATTGTGACGTATCACGTGATACTCATATATATATATATATATATTATATATATATATATATATTGTCGATATATGTGTGTATCGATTTTATTTTATTTTTATTGTCGGAAAAGGAGAAACGGGATGTTTAAAAAAAGTACTTGAAGATTCTGTCTCCTAATAAAGAGACGGTAAATCATAAGAGAGAGGATGACTGCATTATAATTTAGGTCAACCACCGATAAGAAAACGATTCCACGAGAATCTAAAGTGAAAAAGCTTACGGCACCTGGTATTCCCAGGCGGTCTCCCATCCAAGTACTAACCAGGCCCGCCCCTGCTTAGCTTCCGAGATCGGACGAGCTCGGGTGTTCTCAGGTAGTATGGCCGTAAGCCACATGGTGGTTTTATTTTGGAAGGGTTTTGAAGTTGTACACATTGCCAGTCTTTACACGTCAGGCTTTCTGTTGGATTCGTTTTATTGTTATTGTTTCCCATTTTTGTGAATTTGGAAGTCAGTTTATTTGCACCTAGAGTGACCTAATACTGACTTTATTCAAAATATGACTGGGTGACAATGAATGTCTGAGTTCTGGTAAACCTCAACCTTCTACCCCGAATGGGGCGGAGGTTTCTTGCCTCTGCTTCCAAACTCAGTTGTCACTTACAATCCAGTCTCTTACATCCAAACTTTTACACACACACACACACGAAATTAGTAACGTTTTAACAAACACACGAAAACATGGAAACACGGAAACACAAAGGCACGGAATTTTAAGTACGTCTAGGACTCCGCCGTCCTTTATTTTTTGAAATTTTTTTTTTTTTTATTTTAACACGGAATTTTAGCACGTATAGGACTCCGCCGTCCATGCGGAATTTGTAGGACTCCGCCGTCCATGCGGAATTTGTAGGACTCCGCCGTCCATGCGGAATTTGTAGGACTCCGCCGTCCATTTACTTGCCAGTGACTAGTATTACACAAGGTTTATTTCGCCGCAGACTTCTTTGTCGCGCGATACATTCAAATTTTTTTTTAAAAATTTAACTCACCAGTCGTCTTCAATCCTGTGGATTGTCGTCAACCTTCAGATCCCAGTTGAGGAGTACGAAGACCAGTCCCGGAAAGGGTCTCAATTGCCGTGGCCACGGTCTCTTAACTGGGTGTCGGCTCCACAACTGGAATCCTCGGGTGTGTTGACATCCGGCTCGAAGGACCAATTTAATGTTGGATTTATCTCACCAAACATTATAATGAATAAACACAAAAGGAATGAAGACGTTGGTCATTTTACTCATGAGGAGGGCGCATGGGAGATTGTTCAGGTTACAGCCTCTCAACACGCTCTAAACAATCTCTCCCGTCGCTCCTGCATTTATTTGAAAATAGGGAGGTTTCTAAGTTTACAAGACATAACGTACTAAGCTACAAGACACAACACACTAAGGGTAGGGTTTCAAGGTGAAAACATGGCACCTGCCACGTCCCGGCCACGTCCTTCTCTCAGATGATTCCTGCTGAGTCATCTTCTTGAAGGCGAGACATCTTTCTTTCTAAACATTGTCCATAATACTAATGCAAGCTAAGCAAATAAATGATAACTTCTACAATATATCTAACAACTTTTAAGACACCTTTTCAAAGAATGTGTCTGCAAGGCTGCCAATGGATTATTTTATGGACAAATTGTAGTATTTATTTAATAGATTATACAATTCATGTTCTAAAAACATGTTCCTTTGTCAGTTAAATTGCATCCACCAGGGCAAGCTACTGTATAGATTCATAGTTTGCTGCCACATCCACACAAAAATATTTCCACAGATAAAGGTTAGTTTTATTTTGATCTTTTTCTCATTTTGTATGTTGGTAACAGTAGTTGAGATCTCAATGTGGGGCAAAAAAGCTTCATTTCCTCAATGTCAAAACACCGATTTTGTTTAAAGTTTCTTTTGAACGGCGGGTGAGTGTAGTGTGCATTTTGGCTCAAGTTGGTGGTTACAAAACTCCTATTTTTAAGAGGGAAGATGGCAGGAAGCAATCTGATCACAATTGTACAGTCATCAAATAGATGAATAACAAATGAAAAAAAGTTAGAGATTACAGGCCTCAGAAGTTGTGACAAAGGCTGGCCATAAAGAATAATATAAAAATTAGAAGTGGAAAGATGAGTGAATGTGATAGCTGTGATTTGGTATCTTGTATACGCCTGCTGTTTTTTTTTTTACCATATGCAATGTCCATCCATTTTCTGAGCCGATTATCCTCACAAGGTGCTGGTGGCTATCCCAGCTATCATCGGGCGGGAGGCGGGGTACACCCTGAACTGGTTGCCAGCCAATCAACAGGGCACATACAAACAAACAACCATCCACACTCACATTCACACCTACGGGCAATTTAGAGACTTCAATTAACCTACCATGCATATTTTTGACACAAGACATTTTTCTGGAGCAATACATTTTCATTATTGTGGTAACAGCCTGCGCGCCGCACAGAATGCAGCAAGCCACTGGCGGAAGGGAATTGGCTCCGTATATGCACACAATGGGACATTTTAGAGAAAGTTAACTATTACGTTCGCTAGCCCTAACTAGCTAAGGAACTAAACAGCTTGATCGGGCTCGCTCGATCATGGCAACATCGTTTAAAATAGAGGTCACTAACTGGCTGCCCGCGATCCGCATGCGGACCCAGAAGCAGTCCCATATGGACCCACACCATAGCCAAAAAAGAAAGGTTATGACTCAAGACATACAGGGTGCCTCTATTTTAAGCAGCGCAACTTTACGGCTGTACGGTACTGACGAACCGTACTGACCAATCACATGCAAGTTCAGCCACCTCCTTCAGCTAATCAAATCTGCATATCAAGCGGTAATCACTGATTGCACGCCCAGATAGAGACAAGGAGAAACGTAGCAGGAGTGAGGGAAAGAGACTCAGCTTGGAAGTTTAGTTAAAGATTACCGATAAAGGAAGAGAACATTTGGAACTAATGGCGCTTAGAATGAAATGGCCAGAGTCATTTTTGTTTATACTTCTCAGTGGGAAGTTCAGATTGGGAACTTTTATTAAAAGTGCATCGGGATATGTGAAACGTCGTTATGAAACAAAACATAATCAGAATCAGAATCATCTTTATTTTGCGAAGTATGTCAAAAACACACAGGAATTTGTCTCCGGTAGTTGGAGCTGCTCTAATATGACAACAGACAGTCAATTGACGGAGAATACCTTTGAGACATAAAGTTGTCACTGAACAATAAAAGGTTGCTAGTAATCTGGTAATGTCGGTACAATTATTGTGTTTGTTTGTTTTTTTGTTGTTGTTTTTTTGACAATTGTGCAAAGATGCAGAGTTCTCTAGCAATGAGAGCAGTTTGAATGACCAATAGAGCAATAGTCCGGCGCAATGACCACTGTACAAAGGGTGCCGAGACTTCAAGAAATGTATGCAGTTTAAAGTGACTAGTAGTGCGATAATCTGGGACAATGTCGATTGTGCAAATGTTGCGTATACTACTCAGTCGATTGTGCAAATGGTGCCAATGCTACTCAGGAGTGGCCAGTATTGGTCAACAACAGATATACAAATAGTGTAGCGTGGCGAGACGATTACAGTGAGTCCACGAGTAATGTATAATTGGCCCGACAGAAATGTGACAACAAACTCAAGGCAAAATAATTGGCATAACCTATAAATCGGTTCAGTTTAGGGCTGCATGATATTTTGTTTGATCATCATCATCGCAATGTATGTGGGCGCAATAGTCACATTGCAGGGTCCGCTGCGATGTTGGTGTACTGTAATATACAGTGAATCAACTGTAATATTAAAAGTGACGAGCAGAGGGACCTGTTTGGAAATAGGTTTTTCCCCTATTCAGAATGAAACTACTGTAGGCAGGCACGCCGCAGTCGCGTGAGTGTGCAAGGGGCGTTCAGGGACACTGTGTAAATGGGATTGAATGTGTTATTTTGTAATACAGTACATAATTGTGACAATGGATTACTAGGACAATTATTATTTGTATCAGAATGCTTTAGTTAAAACACTATAAGATCACACTGTGATAATATTGAATTAATTTTGTTTTGTAACATAAGAATAGATAAATTATTTTGTTAATATAGTCAACCAAAGCTGCAAGGAATGCAACGTTAGCAATGTCATTTCACCCATCGTTCCTGTCATACAGTGTTGTTGGGCTGCAGAATTAATAGAATTTTAATCACGATCGCAATTTTTGATGCCACGATTAAATGAGCCTGATCGTCTGCAATTTTTTTACATTTAAAATGCGGGCACCTGTATATGAAAAGTGCTTCATTTGTAGCAGTGCCCACAACCTTGTCAGCCAGCCACCCGGGAGCGAACGTATGGTTAAGGCTTCATTAACGGCTGGCACAGCGCTTCGTGGCCAACTTCAAAATAAAAGCAGAAAATGGCATTAATGTCCAATGTACAAATATATGAAACTTTTACGTTGAAGTTGGCCCTCTTGGCATGTTGGCGGCGAGGCGGCATGTCACAGCAAGACACTATTAACAATCGTAGCGGCTGCCTTGACTTAAATTTTTGAACTCGCTGCAGTAAAAAGAAAAAAATGCCAGAAGTAAATAGGGAAAGTTCTTTGCAGTTTGTTACGTACCCTTCCTCAACAATTCACTATATTGACGTGGATTATCAAATGAAAGGTCGATGCTTACATCCATCCATCCATCCATCCATCCATCTTCTACCGCTTATCCGAGGTCGGGTCACGGGGGCAGTAGGTTTAGCAGGGACGCCCAGACTTCCCTCTCCCCAGCCACTTCATCCAGCTCTTCCGGGGGGATCCTGAGGTGTTCCTAGGCCAGCCAAAGAACGTAGTCTCTCCAGCGTGTCCTGGGTCGTCCCCGGAAAACCTCACCAGGGAGACGTCCGGGAGGCATCCGAATCAGATGCCCCAGCCACCTCATCTGGCTCCTCTCGAGGTGGAGGAGCAGCGACTCTACTCTGAGATCCTCCTGGATGACCGAGCTTCTCACCCTATCTCTAAGGGAGAGCCCGGACACCCTGCGGAGCAAACTCATTTCGGCCGCTTGTATCCGGGATCTTGTTCTTTCGGTCACGACCCACAGCTCGTGAACAAAGGTGAGGGTAGGAACAAGACCCCAAGATACTTGAACTCCTCCACTTGGGGCAGGATCTCATCCCCAACCTGGAGAGGGCACGCCACCCTTTTCCGACTGAGGATCATGGTCTCAGATTTGGAGGTGCTGATTCTCATCCCAGCTGCTTCACACTCGCATGCGAACTGCTCCAGTGAGAGTTGCAGATCACGACTTGATGAAGCCAACAGAACCACATCATCTGCAAAAAGCAGAGATGCCATACTGAGGCCACCAAACCGGACCCCCTCTACACCTCGGCTGCGCCTTGAAATTCTGTCCATAAAAGTTATGAACAGAATCGGTGACAAAGGGCAGCCTTGGTGGAGTCCAACCCTCACCGGGAATGAGTCCGAGTTACCGCCGGATATGCGGACCAAACTCTGACTCCGGTCGTACAGGGACCGAACAGCCCGTATCAGGGGGTTCGGTACCCCATACCCCTGGAGCACCCCCCACAGGACTCCCCGAGGGACACGTCGAACGCCTTCTCCAAGTCCACAAAACACATGTAGACTGCTTGGACGAACTCCCATGCACCCTCGAGGACCCTGCCGAAGGTGTAGAGCTGGTCCACTGTTCCACGACCAGGACAAACACCACACAGCTCCTCCTGAATCTGAGATTCGACTTCCCGACGGACCCTCCTCTCCAGCACCCCTGAATAGACCTTACCAGGGAGGAGGGAGGCTGAGGAGTGTGAACCCCTGTAGTTGTAACACACCCTCCGGTCCCCCTTGGCTTGTCGGTGGAATTGAGGAGGTCTTTGAAGTATCGTCCAGTGGTCAACTGGTGAGCACATCTGCCTCACAGTTCTGACTATGAACAGGTGGAGTTTGCATGTTCTGCCCGTGCCTGTGTGGGTTTTCTCTGGGTACTCCGGTTTCTTCCCACATCCCAAAAACATGTGAGGCAGGTTAATTGAAGACTCTAAATTGCTGCTAGGTGTGAATGTGAGTGCGAACGGTTGTTAGTTTCTATGTGCCCTGCCAATTTCAGGGCGTACCCCGACTCTCGCCCGTAGATATCTGGGATAGGCTCCAGCACACCCGCAACCCTAGTGAGGATAAGCGGTACAGAAAATGGACGGATGTTTGAGACTTCACCGTTGTGTCAAGAGGCCAAACAGAAAGGGGGATATTCAAGCTTTTTTAATTTTTCTGAAGTTCAGCACTTTATTTGAACACGGATAACTTTGTCTTTTGATATACTTGCCCTCCTTGTGAAATGCAGGCCAACTTTTATTTAGTAAATGAGAGAACATTACACAGTTGTGCTCATATGTTTGATTACCAGGGCAGACTTTGTAAGATGTGTACAATTCTTTATTATGCTCGAATATCATTATAGCAATGGCATAAAAAAAGATACTATCGTTTATTGTGAAAGCTTTGGGGAATATCCTACTAAAAATGAATTCTTCTTCTTTTCCTTTCGGCTTGTCCCGTTAGGGGTCGCCACAGTGCGTCATCCTTTTCCATGTAAGCCTATCTCCTGCATCCTCCTCTCGAACACCAACTGCCATCATGTCTTCCCTCACAACATCCATTAACCTTCTCTTTGGTGTTCCTCTCGCTCTCTTGCCTGGCTGTCATGGTCTGTGTTTTGGTTTGGGTTGTGTTTAGTTTTGTTCCATGTTTTCCTGTGTTCCATGTTTGTCGTGTGCTCATTAAGTTGTTGTGCCCACCTGTTCTCGTCTACTTTGTGTCGACCAATCAGCTCTCTCCAGCCACTCATGTTTTGTCCAGGTGTTCCTCGTTGTCTTGTCTATCTGTTTGTATTTAGTTCCCTGGTTTCTTTCAGTTCTTGTCGGTTCATTGTCGTTGACACGTCTTTGCCATGTCATAGTCGTCAGTTGGCTTTATCATTGTGGTATGTCATTGTCAGGTGTCATTCTCCCTTTCTATTTCCACGTCTTACTCACAGGTCATAGTTTGTTTCCAGTTTTAGATATTTGAGTGTTTCTTTGTTACTTTGAGTTGATTGGTATCTGTTGTTTAGTTTTCTGTTGGATTTATCTTGCCCAACATTATAAAAAATAGACACAAAAGGAATGAAGACGCTGGTTTCTTTTTCTCATGAGGAGGGCGCATGGGAGATTGTTCAGATTACAGCCTCTCAACACGCTCGAAACAATCTCTCCCGTCGCTCCTGCATTTATTTGAAAATAGGGAGGTTTCTAAGTTTACAAGACACAACACACTAAGGGGAGGGTTTCAAGGTGAAAACATGGCACCAACACCTGCCACGTCCCGGCCACGTCCTTCTCTCAGATGATTCCTGCTGAGTCATCTTCTTGAAGGCGAGACATCTTTATTTCTAAAAATTGTCCATAATACTAATGCAAGCTAAGCAAATAAATGATAACTTCTACAATATATCCAACATTTTCCCTTTTTGAAGATTAAATATTATTTTGAGACTCCCGCACTCCTGCCTTGCCTCCCTGCTTCCCTGCAATTGGGTCCACCATGTTCTTGCCTTGCGTTACTCGCCCTCGCCCTAACCACGTACGTGACTCTGGCAGCTCCATCTTCAACATCGTTCTACCAATATACTCACTATTTCTCTTCTGGATGTGCCCAAACCATCGAAGTCTGCTCTCTCTAACTTTGTCTTCAAAACATCGAACCTTGGCTGTCCCTCTGATGAGCTCATTTCTAATTTTATCCAACCTGGTCACTCCGAGAGCGAACCTCATCTTCATTTCCGCCACCTCCAACTCTGCTTCCTGTTGTCTCTTCAGTGCCACTGTCTCTAATCCGTCCATCATGGCTGGCCTCAACACTGTTTTATAAATTTTGCCCTTCATCCTAGCAGAGACCCTTCTGTCACATAACACACCTGACACCTTCCTCCGCCCGTTCCAACCTGAGTGGACCCGTTTCTTCACTTCCTGACCACACTCACCATTGCTCTGGACGGTTGACCCCAAGTATTTAAAGTCCTCCACCCTTGCTATCTCTTCTCCCTGTAGCCTCACTCTTCCCCCACCACCCCTCTCATTCATGCATATATATTCTGTTTTACTTCGGCTAATCTTCATTTCTCTTCTTTCCAGTGCATGCCTCCATCTTTCTAACTGTTCCTCCACCTGCTCCCTGCTTTCACTGCAGATCACAATGTCATCTGCAAACATCATGGTCCATAGGGATTCCAGTCTAAACTCATCTGTCAGCCTATCCATCACCACTGCAAAAAGGAAGGGGCTCAGGGCTGATCCCTGATGCAGTCCCACGTCCACCTTAAATTCTTCTGTCACACCTACACCACACCTCACCGCTGTTCTGCTGCCCTCGTACATGTCCTGTATTATTCTAACATACTTCTCTGCCACTCCAGACTTCTGCATGCAGTACCACAGTTCCTCTGTGGGTACTCTGTCATAGGCTTTCTCTAGATCTACAAAGACACAATGTAGCTCCTTCTGACCTTCTCTGTACTTTTCCAACAACATCCTCAAGGCAAATAATGCATCTGTGGTACTCTTTCTAGGCATGAAACCATACTGTTGCTCGCAAATACTCACTTCTGTCCTGAGTCTAGCCTCCACTACTCTTTCGCATAACTTCATTGTGTGGCTCATCAATTTTATTCCTCTATAGTTCTCACAGCTCTGCACATCACCTTTGTTCTTAAAAATGGGCACCAGTACACTTTTCCTCCATTCCTCAGGCATCTTCTCACGCACTAGAATTCTACTGAACAAGCTGGTCAAAAACTCCACAGCCACCTCTCCTAGATGCTTCCATACCTCCACAGGATTGTCATCAGGACCAACTGCCTTTCCATTGTCATCCTCTTTAATGCCTTTCTAACTTCCCCCTTACTAATCATTGCCACTTCCTGGTCCACCACACTTGCCTCTTCTCCTCTCCCTTCTCTCTCATTATTCTTATTCATCAACTGCTTGAAGTATTCTTTCCATCTAGCTAGCACACTGCTGGCACCAGTCAACATATTTCCATCTATATCCTTAATCACACTAACCGGCTGCACATCCTTCCGGTCTCTATCCCTCTGTCTGGCCAGCCTGTATAGATCCTTTTCTCCTTCTTTAGTGTCCAACCTGGCATACATGTCATCATATGCCTCTTGTTTGGCCATTGCCACCTCTACCTTTGCCCTGTGTCGCATCTCAATGTATTCCTTTCGCCTCTCTTCGGTCCTCTCATTGTCCCACTTCTTCTTAGCTAACCTTTTTCCTTGTATGATTTTCTGTACTGTGAGGTTCCACCACCAAGTCTCCTTCTCTCCTTTCCTGCCAGAAGATACACCAAGTACTCTCCTGCCTGCCTCTCTGATCACCTTGGCTGAAGTGGTCCAGTCTTCTGGAAACTCCTCCTGTCCACCGAGAGCCTGTCTCACCTCTTCCCAAAAAGCTGCACAACACTCGTTCTGTCTCAGCTTCCACCACATGGTTCTCTTCTCTGCCTTTGTCTTCCTAATCTTCCTCCCCACCACCAGAATCATCTTACACACCACCATCCTATGCTGTCTAGCCACACTCCCCCCTACCACTACCTTCCAGTTGGTAACCTCCTTCAGATTACATCGTCTGCACAAGATGTAATCCACCTGCGTCCTTCTACCTCAGCTCTTGTAGGTCACCCTATGTTCCTGCCTCTTCTGGAAAAAAGCGTTCACTCCAGCCATTTGCATCCTTTTTGCAAAGTCTGGCACCATTTGTCCCTCCAAGTTCCTTTCCTGGATGCCGTACTTACCCATCACTTCTTCATCACCCCTATTACCTTCACCAACATGTCCATTATAATCTTCACCAATTATGACTCTCTCTCTGTCTGGGATGCTCAGAACTACTTCGTCTAGCTCCTTTTAGAATTTTTCTTTCAGCTCTAGGTCACATCCTACCTGTGGGGCATAGCCACTAATCACATTACACATAACACCCTCAATTTCAAGTTTCAGCCTCATCACTCGATCTGATACTCTTTTCACCTCCAAGACATTCTTAGTCAACTCTTCTTTTAAAATAACCCCGACTCCATTTCTCTTCCCATCTACACCATGGTAAAATAATTTAAACCCTGCCCCTAAACTTCTAACCGTACTGTCTTTCCACCTGGTCTCCTGGACACACAATATATCAACCTTTCTCCTAATCATCTTGTCAACCAACTCCCGAGATTTTCCTGTCATAGTCCCAACATTCAAAGTCCCCAAATTCAGTTCTAGGCTCTGTGCTTTCCTCTTCTCTTTCTGCCGAAGAACCCGCTTTCCACCTCTTCTTTGACTTCGACCCACAGTAGCTGAATTTCCAACGGCGGCCTGCAGGTTGACGGCACCGGTGGCGGACGTTGTTAACCCGGGCCACGATCGATCCGGTATGGAATTCATTGGATGAACTCTCATATTTGTTTGGCAAAGTTTTAAGCCGGATGCCCTTCCTGACGCAACCCTCTGCATTTATCCAGGCTTGGGACCGGCCTACAGTTTGCACTGACTTGTGCCCCCCATAGGCTGCATTCTACTAAAAATTAATTAATTAATAAAATGGGTACCATAATGTTTAGAATATGTAAACAGTATTTATACTTTACATATTTGAGACAGCGGCACGGTGTACGACTGGTTAGAGCGTCAGCCTCACAGTTCTGAGGACCGGGGTTCAATCCCTGGCCCCACCTGTGTGGAGTTTGCATGTTCCTGCATGGGTTTTCTCCGGGAACTCCGGTTTCCTCCCACATCCAAAAACATGCATGGTAGGTTAATTGAAAACTCTAAATTGCCCGTAGGTGGGAATGTGAGTGCGAATGGTTGTTTGTTTGTGTCGTGCGATTGGCTGGCAACCAGTTCAGGGTGTACCCCGCCTCCTGCCCGATGATAGCTGGGATAGGCTCCAGCATGCCCACGACCCTAGTGAGGAGAAGCGGCTCAGAAAATGGATGGATGGATATTTGAGACAGGCACGGTGGACGACTGGTTAGAGCGTCTGTTTCACAGTTCTGAGGACCGGGTTTCAATCTAGAGTTTGCATGTTCTCCCCGTACCAGCATGGGTTTTCTCTGGGCACTCCGGTTTCTCACTAGGGTCGCGGGCGTGCTGGAGCCTATCCCAGCTGTCATCGGGCAGGAGGCGGGATACACCCTGAACTGGTTGCCAGCCAATCGCAGGGCACATAGAAACAAACAACCATTCGCACTCACAGTCATGCCTACGGGCAATTTAGAGTCTCCAATTAATGCATGTTTTTGGAATGTGGGAGGAAACCGGAGTGCCCGGAGAAAACCCACGCAGGCATGGGGAGAACATGCAAACTCCACACAGGTGGGGCCGGGGATTGAACCCGGGTCCTCAGAACTGTGAGGCTGACGCTCTAACCAGTCGGCCACCGTGACTCCATAATAATATAATAAAATAGATTTTTTTCACATCATCCTACTTAATTTTATTTTTTTGTAAATCCTCTATCAATTTTCCTCACGACTGATAAAAGATCAATATTAAAATAAGTTAAAATGACACCTGATATGCAATGACATTATCTTACTTGTCATTGTTTTCTCTGAAACTGACACATAAAATTTAAGTAATGAAGAACATCTCCAGTTGTTCATATATTTAAAATGCCAATAACTGAAGGATTGAAAACCACTCCTTACAAGCTTGTGCCAGCAGTCAGCCACAACTAATTTAGTCTCACTCATTATATGACCAAGAACATAGACTGCCAGATTCAGTTTACTAATTTCTCTCATTAATTCCAGCACAGACACAGGAACAGCTGTGCTAGATAGTCTTTCACCATTTCAAGCTCCTATAAATATTTAAATGACAACATTAATGTTGAGGCACCCATCAAGCAGGGGAGAGAAACAGATTATTCCCATTCTTCATTGTTGTAGCAACAGAATTATGCAGCACTGTGACCCATCACTAAAGACTCTGCCCGTTGAGGCTTATTTATTATATAAAATTACTCTTTATTACTATAGATACAAAATTATTTTTCGGGCTCTCCTATCTCTGGGGTTGAGATCACCAAGGTGGTTAAAAAGCTCCTCGAAGGCAAGGACCCGGGAGTGGATGAGATTCGCCCGGAGTTCTTCAAGGCTCTGGATGTTGTAGGGCTGTCCTGGTTGACACGCCTCTGCAACATCGCGTGGACATTGGGGGCACTGCCTCTGGATTGGCAGACTTGGGTGGTGGTCCCCCCTTTTTAAGAAAGGGGACCGGAGGGTGTGATCCAACTGCAGGGGGATCACACTCCTCAACCTCCCTGTTAAGGTCTATTCAGGGGTGCTGGAGAGGAGGGTCCGTCGGGAAGTCAAATCTGAGATTCAGGAGGAGCAGTGTGGTTTTCTCCCTGGCCTTGGAACAGTGGACCAGCTTTACACCCTTGGCAGGGTCCTCGAGGGTGCATGGGGGTTCGCCCAACCAGTCTACATGTGTTTTGTGGACTTGGAAAAGGCGTTCGACCGTGTCCCTTGGGGGGTCCTGTGGGGGTTGCTTCGGGAGTATGGGGTACCGAACCCCCTGATACGGGCTGTTCGGTCCCTGTACGACCGGAGTCAGAGTTTGGTCCGCATATCTGGCAGTAAGTCGGACTCGTTTCCGGTGAGGGTTGGACTCCGCCAAGGCTGCCCTTTGGCACCGATTCTGTTTATAACTTTTATGGACAGAATTTCTACTTTGTATCGATCCATTGTGGTAAAGAAGGAGCTAAGCCGAAAGGCAAAGCTCTCTCGGTCGATCTATGTTCCTACCCTCACCTATGGTCAGGAGCTGTGGTTCGTGACCGAAAGAACAAGATCCCGGATACCAGCGACCGAAATGAGTTTCCTCCACAGGGTGTCCGGGCTCTCCCTTAGAGATAGGGTGAGAAGCTTGGTCATCCAGGAGGATCTCAGAGTCGAGCCGCTGCTCCTCCACATCGAGAGGAGCCAGATGAGGTGGCTGGGGCATCTGATTCGGATGCCTCCCGGACGCCTCCCTGGTGAGGCGTTCCGGGCATGTCCCAGCGGGAGGAGACCCCGGGGACGACCCAGGACACGCTGGAGAGACTACATCCTTCGGCTGGCCTGGGAATGCCTCGGGTTCCCACCGGAAGAGATGGATGAAGTGGCTGGGGAGAGGGAAGTCTGGGCGTCCCTGCTAAAGCTACTGCCCCCGCGACCCGACCTTGGATAAGCGGTAGAAAATGGATGGATGGATGGACAAAAATATTTTAAGTGTGCATAGTGCCTAATTTGAACAGGCTAACTGCTGGCCTTCTTTTATTTATTTATTTATTTTGTTGTCCTGTTTGGCTGTTAGGTCAAGCAGAATGAAAAATCTGTATCCCTTTCATGCCGGAAAAGTTTTACTGTGTCACAGTGGAGTTTTTAAGCTTCCGCTTTGGTATTATAATTGAGGTTTATTGAGAATCAGACTTGATCAGTCGAACAGAATAAAGTTTCTAGAAGGGAGAGATAAATAAAAGACAAGAGACTAATTGTAAACAGGATGAGAGAACTAAATCATTACATTATCGACAACAATGAAACATTAAATATGAGTGTTGCATGTGACTGTAGTGCTACACCCTGTGAGGAAAGGACAGGACAAGATAGAACAGGACAAGGACAGGAGAAGAAGCATGCAGGACAAGGGTCGTGAACCCGACTGTACAACTGAAGTTTGGTGGCATTAATTATGTGAATTATAAAAGTCTACAAGACGAGAGTGTAAGTGAGGGGATACACACGTGATTTGCATATTCATGAGTTATTTGTCGCAGTAGGTGCGAGACCCCACACCCAGTGAAAGAGTCCTAGGGGTGTGTGTCTGCGCATACAAGCAAGTAAATTGATCCCATTTTACATGCACAAAGCTTTTGCTTTTTGGAAAGGAGGGCGGATAGGGGCACCCGACAAGGGAACGATAAGGGGGGGGGGGGGAGACAAGGACGACGACCAAGGAGCAGCCGCGGGCCATGAATGAGAGGTCAGCACCAATACCAGGCAGTCATCCAGCTCGGGGGGCCCGGCCTCAGGAGCACCGGCCCACTACTCCCCAGGAGGTCGCCCCAGTGGTTCCCCCTCACCCCCGAGATCAGGAAGGAGTGAAGTCCCGCCCCCACAGATTCCAGAACAGCAAACAGGAGGAGAAGATCCCCACAGCATGTATGTGTCTTTTCACCATGCAAACCGATTTAAAATGTGTGAAAATAAAAAGAGAAAAAAGAAAAAAAGAAAAAGAAATAAATAGAATAATAATAAAACAACAACAACAACCTCGACAACAAAGAATATAGAATTCCATTGTTTACTTTCACACTTATGAAAATAGTCTTGCTATTGTCAAATGTCAAATGGCACCCTATTCAGGCAAAGGAATCAATCAGAATCAGAATCTGAATCATCTTTATTTGCCAAGTATGTCCAAAACACACAAGGAATTTGTCTCCGGTAGTTGGAGCCGCTCTAGTACAACAGACAGTCAATTTACAGAACACTTCGGAGACATAAAGACATTGACAAAAAACAATTGTGCAAAAAGATGCAGAGTCCTCTAGCACTTAGAGCAGTTTGAATGTCTAATATTGCAATAGTCCGGTGCAATGACCATTGTGCAAAGGGCGCTGAGACTTCAAGGAGTGTATGCGGTTTAAAGTGACGAGTAGTCACTTTTTTGTAGCAGCACTAAACCAGACTGTGATGGAAGAACACAGGACTGATTCGATGACCGCTGTGTAGAGTCTAGATCAAGAGTCTAGATTTAGCATGTTGAGGAAAGGTGACCAGCTATCTACGTATATGTGTAATTGATTTTTTTATCTGCTGATATTTTTTCTAACGCAATATATTCTATGATGAGATTTAGCCACTGATTGATGTTAATAGCTTGTTTGTTTTTCCAGTTTAATAGAATTGTTTTCTCCCCGGTAGCTAACGCGACAAGTAATGATTGTGAATATTTATTAGGGAGGTCAATTATGCCTAAATCGCCAAGTATGCACAATCTTGGGGAAAGTGGAATTCTGTAGTTTAAAATATACGAGAGTTTTTGTATAACCGAAGACCAAAAGCATTGAATTGGTGTACATCCCCATATAGCATGAAAATAGGTGTCTGGGGTATTTTTGGTGCATTGGACGCATATATTAGATAGAGAGAAGCCCATTTTATGCATAGTGTACTGAGTAAAGTGTGTTCTATGGAGCACATTATAATGTATAAGCTGTAGATTTGTGTTTTTTTTGTCATTCTAAACATATTGTTACAAATCTGTATCCAGTAGCTACGGTCAGCAGACATGGAGAGGTCTTCTTCCCATTTGGTGATTGGTAAGTGCATTGATTTAGTAGATTTAGTAGTTTTAAACTTTTGAGAGATTTCTTTTACTTTGCGGGAGAAGCTGCTTGCCTTCTTCACTCTCGAGCCGACTGCATGCTATTTCTCACCCTAGCATATTGATCCCAAGGTCAGCATTCTGACTCAGCGGAGTGTCTTGGCTGAGATACTTTCCCGTTTACAACCCTTGTCATTGTCATAATTCCTACTTTGCTCTTTGTCTTTGACACCTGAGTGGCTTGTTGTCTTCTAGGTTGCTTCTGGGTTAATTGAGATCTGGCTTGCCACGAAAGGTCCAGTGTAACATATAGGCTGTGGTGAGGAAAATAAACTACACTCCCCTCCCAAAGTATCGGAACAATGAGGATAATTTCTTTATTTTTACCGACGGCTGAAAACATTCGGGTTTGACATCAAAAGATGGATATGAGGCTCGAGTGGCAGCCAAGAGTCGTAGACCCTTCAAGAAATAACACGTCTTGGGTGAGTATAGTAAAAAGGATATGAACACGAAAAGTACCGCAAATGAAACTGTAACCGAAGGAGACGTAGAGAACACCTCTCTGACACAGAAGGCTAAAGCTAATTCTAATACTCAGGCTAACGATGGCGCAGACCTGGTAGATGTTTTGGAGGCGATACGGGACTTTGAAAAGACACAAGCCATCAACTGAATAACATTAAATATGAGTTTGCTAATATTAACCGAAGAATGACTGAAGCAAAGTGTCCGCGGAATCACACTTTTGTTGTGGCTGAGTTCCAGTGAAGCTCTCGGGATTGAGTATCCATGGCTTTGCAGGAACGCATGAACCAGGAGTTTGTTTTTTTTAAATCAGTGGTGGTAGGAGCAGGCGTCCCACTGCATGGTTTGTCAGGAACACATACTTTTTTTGAGAAACCTGCCAAGGAAAGCATACATTTTACCATGCCTTGAAGCAGTGCTACAGCCATAAAGCTTCTCAGACTAGTGCTGAACTTAACTTGGGGACAATATTTCAACACTGCAAACTGGTAGGGAATGATACATTTACAAAAACTGCAAAGCCTAAGCTGTCAAATACTGATGCCCTCACATCTGTCAAAAAATTATACCTGAAACAAAATTTTAAAAAGGGAGTGCGTAGTGACTTTTGGAACACCCTGTTTTATGTTCTAGAGAGGGATGAGGGGTCATCTTCGATCAAATTTATGGACAAAATGCTAGAGGAGATCCGCCAGACAGTACTGCTAGGCATTGAGAGAGCACAGCGAGCAATTGTACAGAGAGCTCTGGCGAATCTGGGTGATAAGCAGCGGTCCATAATAATCCAATTCATTCGAGACTTTACACAAAGCTAGAGGAAAGAAGGAGCCAAATTCATTTTGATTACAGCTATCCCTCAGCAATCTTGCAGAAATGCAAAGATTACACCGAAGCGAGTAAAGCAGAGAAAGATCCACTCCACTTATAGACACCGTATCAAGCCAAAGGATGGGACTCGGCTATACCAGACGGTGGAGGAGGCATGTTGAGAAATGAAGGACAAAGGACTGCACATTAGCATGATCACACCGGGGGAGAACCTGGCTGAGCAGCTGTCCCGCATAGCCTGTGAAACGGTGGGAGGAGCGATTCACTAGGGGTCAGAAGAGGAGTGAGAGACAGACATGCAGTGCTTGACTGGGCCATTCAGGACGTCGGCCAGGACGCTAAGCACAGGGGTTTCTAACAGGCTGTTCAGGTGGACGGCCATGATGCCGGGCAATGCAGGGGCCAGTCATGAGGATCGGGCGGTGACCGCATAGCAGGTTCAGGTGGCGGCCGTGCAGCGTTCGGGTGGTGGTCGCTGGACGAGCGCAACCAGAGCAAGGTAAAGTGGCGGCCACTAGACAAGCGCAGCCGGAGCAAGGCTGGGTGGTGGCCGCTGGCAGAGTGCTGCCGGAGCAAGGTCCAATGGTGGCCACTGGACGAGCGATGCCAGAGCAAGGTCGTTCTGTTACAATCAGGTTTTTTGGTGGTGTTTGAGATAAGGCAAAAGGTGGATGACCCAAGTGCAGGGAAGCAGGGAGGCAAAGCAGGAGTGGGGGAGTCTCCATAAATATATTTTAATTTCCAAAACAAAAGGCAAACAAAGATCATGGAGGTAAATGCTAAATTGACTAAGTCCAAAAATCTAAATACAAATTAACAAAGGAACACTAGGGGAATACAAGACGAGACCAGGAAACATGACGTGAGAGAACAGACAATCGAGATCAACAATGAACCAACAAGCACTGATCGAAACTACGGAACAAAATTCAAGCAAACTGACGAGACAACAAGGAACACCTGGACAAGACACGAGTGGCTGGAGGGAGCTGATAGGAAGACATAAGGTAGAGGGGCTGACGATAACAGGTGCCAACAAATACCAAATGAGCCCACTAGACATGAACAACATGGGACACAGGAAAACATCCATCCATCTATTTTCTGTACCGCTTATCCTCACTAGGGTCACGGGCGTGCTGGAGCCTATCCCAGCTATTTTCGGGTAAAAGGCGGGGTACACCCTGAACTGGTTGCCAGCCAATCGCAGGGCACACAGGAAAACATGAAACAAAATTAAATATAATCTAACAAAAGCACAGACCATGATACTAATGTTATGAAGACTTTCGTATATCTATATACAGAAGTGTTACTTTCTTTGAGTTCGCAGCACAGATGGCAAGATGACAGAACACAGTCAAGAGAAGCAAATTTTTTGTTGTTCGTGCTGTTTTTAGCTTTAGCATTCCGTGTCCTTTAACAGTAGAAATGTCTTCTTGATATGTTTTGACAACAGTTTGAAAGTGCTGAAACTAACGGCAAGTGGAACAGCAAGGTCCCTGAAGCACAGCGTGAGAAGTATCATTGTGTCTCTCAGTTAGCAGTGTTGGGAAGTGGTGGCGTTACAAGTAATGTTGTTACAAGTTTAACTATATTTCTTAGTAGCATGGTCATACTACAATGTTACTGTTTTCAACATCAAATATATTTTCAGGAGTGAAGCGACCTTCATGATCACAAAATGCAATAGCTTCCACAAAAGCACAATTTTCCCTAAACCTGAAATGCATCTCTTCATTTCAATGTCACATATCCTTCTGCTGATTATGGCCCTAGATATTGTATAAAAAGATGGCAACAAAATGTCTGATAAAGCAGCGGCGTGGGATGGAAAGCTGGAGACAATGACAAGCTGAGACAAAAACAAGGGTTAATATTGTAAGCAACTGGGTCATTTTCAACTGGAAAAACCAGAACCGGAGAAAAACGGAGTGTCGATTTATCATGCTAAAATCTTTCCTAAGCCTTTGATACAGTACATATTGTGAAGCTGCGCCAAACCCTCTATTACAATTTAAAAAAAAAAAAAAACACGTAAAACGTATTAATGCGTCTTTGTCACTAAATAGATGGATTTGTGAAAACGTATTAACACGTCTCTGGCACTAAATTAGTTA
Organism: Phycodurus eques; assembly: GCF_024500275.1. NCBI lineage: Eukaryota > Metazoa > Chordata > Actinopteri > Syngnathiformes > Syngnathidae > Phycodurus > Phycodurus eques. The sequence goes on along the minus strand of NW_026904229.1, from coordinate 45,242 downwards.
AATACTGACTGTCACATAAGCAAGTGCTTCTCCCCCGCCACCCCCACCCCACTCCCGTCAATCACCCACAGCTTTGCTAGTTAAACAGCTGCTTCACACACACACTCGAACAATATGCAGGGTTGCTACAGTCTGGGCGGCATGGTGGTCGACTGGTTAGAGCGTCTGCCTTACAGTTCTGAGGACCGGGGTTCAATCCCCGGCCCCGCCTGTGTGGAATTTGCATGTTCTCCCCGTGCCTGCGTGGGTTTTCTCCGGGCACTCCGGTTTCCTCCCACATCCCAAAAAAAACATGCATGAATTGGAGACTCTAAATTGCCCGTAGGTGTGACTGTGAGTGCGAATGGTTGTTTGTTTGTATGTGCCCTGCCGTTGGCTGGCAACCAGTTCAGGGTGTACCCCGCCTCCTCCCCGATGATAGCTGGGATAGGCTCCAGCACGCCCGCGACCCTAGTGAGGAGAAGCGGTTTGGAAAATGGATGGATGGATGGATGGTTTATGTTGGTGATGTTATTGAGTAACTTTTGTGGCGTGTATTATAAAGCAATGGGTATGGTTAAGGTAATGCTCTTTTTGGACTGTGGATAAGTGATATTCCTGCCACTTGGCAGCTGCTGAAAGTAACTAAAAAGTTATTTGTAATCTAATATACACTTTTGCACTTTTGAAATCAAGTAATCACTGAAGTAAGTAAGTTACTTTTAAGCTCAAGTAATCAGTAAAGCAACTGTTACTTTTTCAAGGTAAATGTGACAACACTAGTGATCTCAATGGGAAACAACTTTTGGTTTTATTCCCGTGACAAATGTAGCAGCATTGATGTGTGTAAAAAGAAAAACTGTGGGTGACTTGCAGGTGGAGGACTTCGTAATATAGGTGCGGGGTAGCTAGCTTGCTCACTAGTAGTCCAGATGAGTTGAAGGCTCACACTTGTCATTTACAATGAATAAGTAGCGGGCCAGCTCAATATAATGTAGGTATGTGGTGCCCACGAGCTAGACACAACGGCGTACGTTGTGTTGGCATATGTGGTGTGCATTTACGCGATGGTGCTGTTGATAATAGTGTGTCCTATCTGGAAGAAGCAGTGAATTATGTTGCAGCAGGCAGCCGGTCGCTTTTAACTCAAATGGAATTCATAACAATGATTGAGACATGGTCCCAGTGCTCTCTCTATCTCTCTCACACGTGCGCCGCAGGAGCGGGAGATAAAGGCGACTTTCAACCATTTAAACATGCACTCACGCATATATATATATATATATATCCATCCATCCATTTTCTACCGCTTTTCCGGGTCGGGTCGCGGGGGCAGTAGCTTTAGCAGAACGCCCAGACTTCCCTCTCCCCAGCCACATCAACCAGCTCTTCCAGGGGGATCCCGAGGCGTTCCCAGGAAGGAGGTAGTCTCTGCAGCGTGTCCTGGGTCGTCCCCGGGGTCTCCACCAAAGGGACGTGCCCGGAACACCTCACCAGGGAGGGGTCCGGGAGGCATCTGAATCAGATGCCCCACCCACCTCATCCGGCTCCTCTCAATGCGGAGGAGCAGCGACTGTACTCTGAGATCCTCCCGGATGACCAAGCTTCCCACCCTATCTCTAAGGGAGAGCCCGGACACCCTGCGGAGGAAACTCATTTCGGCCGCTGGTATCCGGGATCGCGTTCATTCGGTCACGACCCACAGCTCATGACCATAGGTGAGGGTAGCAACGAAGATCGACCGGTAAATTGAGAGCTTCGCCTTTCGGCTTAGTCCTTCTTTACCACAACGGACCGATACAAAGTCTGCATCACTGCAGACGCTGCACCGATCCGCCTGTCGATCTCCCGTTCCATTCTTCCCTCACTCGTGAACAAAACCCCAAGATACTTGAACTCCTCCACTTGGGGCAGGATCTCGTCCCCGACCTGGAGAGGGCATGCCCCCCTTTTCCGACTGAGGACCATGGTGTCTGATTTGGAGGTGCTGATTCTCATCCCAGCCGCTTCACACTCGGCTGCGAACTGCTCCAGTGAGAGTTGGAGCTCACGGCTTGATGAAGCCAACAGAACCACATCATTAGCAAAAAGCAGAGATGCAATACTGAGGCCACCAAACCGAACCCCCTCTACGCCTTGGCTGCGCCTAGAAATTCTGTCCATAAAAGTTATGAACAGAATCGGCGACAAAGGGTAGCCTTGGCAGAGTCCAACCATCACCGGGAACGAGTCCGACTTACTGCCGGATATGCGGACCAAACTCTGACTCCGGTCATACAGGGACTGAACAGCCCCTATCAGGGGGTTCGGTACCCCATACTCCCGAAGCACCCTCCACAGGACTCCCCGAGGAACACGCTCGAACGTCCACAAAACACATGTAGACTGGTTGGGCGAACTCCCATGCCCCCTCGAGGACCCTGCCGAGGGTGCAGACCTGGTCCACTGTTCCACGGCCAGGACGAAAACCACACTGCTCCTCCTGAATCTGAGATTCGACTTCCCGACGGACCCTCCTCTCCAGCACCCCTGAATAGACCTTACCAGGGAGGCTGAGGAGTGTGATCCCCCTGTTGGTGGAACACACCCTCCGGTCCCCCTTCTTAAAAAGGGGGACCACCACCCCAGTCTGCCAATCCAGAGGCACTGTCCCCAATGTCCACGCGATGTTGCAGAGGCGTGTCAACCAGGACAGCCCCACAACATCCAGAGCCTTTAGGAACTCCGGGCGAATCTCATCCACCCCCGGGGCCCTGCCACCGAGGAGCTTTTTAACTACCTCGGTGACCTCAAACCCAGAGATAGGAGAGCCCGTCTCAGAGAACCCACACTCTGCTTCCTCATGGGAAGGCGTGTCGGTGGAATTGAGGAGGTCTTCGAAGTATTCTCCTCACCGACTCACAACGTCCCGAGTCGAGGTCAGCAGCGCCCCATCCCCACTATACACAGTGTTGGTGGTGCACTGCTTTCCTCTCCTGAGACGTCGAACGGTGGACCAGAATTTCCTCGAAGCCGTCCAGAAGTCTTTCTCCATGGCCTCACCGAACTCCTCCCATACCCGAGTTTTTGCTTCAGCGACCACCAGAGCTGCATTCCGCTTGGCCAGCCGGTACCCATCAGCTGCCTCAGGAGTCCCACAGGCCAAAAAGGCCCAATAGGACTCCTTCTTCAGCTTGACGGCATCCCTCACCGTTGGTGTCCACCAACGGGTTCGGGGATTGCCGCCACGACAGGCCACAGCTTGGCCTCCTCAGTAATGGAGGCGTGGAACATGGTCCACTCGGACTCGATGTCCCCCGCTTCCCCCGGAACATGAGCAAAGTTCTGTCGGAGGTGGGAGTTGAAACTCCTTCTGACAGGGGATTCTGCCAGACGTTCCCAGCAGACCCTCACAATACGTTTCGGCCTGCCACGTCGGACCGGCATCTTCCCCCACCATCGGAGCCAACTCACCACCAGGTGGTGATCAGTTGACAGCTCCGCCCCTCTCTTCACCCAAGTGTCCAAGACTTTGTGGTCGTGTCATCGGACACGACCACAAAGTTGATCATCGAACTGCGACTGCATATATATATATATTTATATATATATACGTATATATATATCAGAATCAGAATCATCTTTATTTGCCAAGTATGTCCAGCCAAGTATGTCCAAAAAACACACAAGGAATTTGTCTCCGGTAGTTGGAGCCGCTCTAGTACGACAACAGACAGTCGATTTACAGAACACTTTGGAGATAGAAAGACATTGACAAAAGAAAAAAAACAGTCACTGAGCAGTAAAGGGTTGCTAGTTATCTGGTAATGCCGGTACATTTTATTTTTATTTTTTTTGACAATTAGTGCAAAAAGATGCATAGTCCTCTTGCACTTAGAGCAGTTTGAATGACTAATATTGCAATAGTCCGGTGCAATGACCATTGTGCAAAGGGCGCTGAGACTTCAAGGAGTGTATGCGGTTTAAAGTGACAAGTTGTGCGATAGTCTGGGACAATGTTGGTTGTGCAAATGTTGCAGATACTCCTCAATCAGTGTGCAAATGGATCAGATGCTACTCTGGCACTCTTGGCAGATGCTACTCTGGCATTTGTATGCAAATAGTGCAGCATGGCGAGACAACAACAGTGAGTGGACGAGTAATACATAATTGGCCCCACAGAAATGTGACAACAAAGTCAAGTCAAAAAATTGCCAGCATGTTGTAATGAAATTGTAGGTTAGGTGTTTAAGAAGTTGATCGTAAGAGGGAAGAAGCTGTTGGGATGTCTGCTAGTTCTATTTTGCATGGATCGGTAGCACCTACCTGAGGGAAGGAGCTGGAAGAGCTGGTGACCGGGATGCGGATTTTGCACGCTCTTGTCTTAGTTCTGGCAGCGTGCAAGTCTTCAAGGGTGGGTAGGGGGGTACCGACAATCCTTTCAGCAGTTTTGATTGTCCGTTGCAGTCGGAGTTTGTCCTTTTTTGTAGCAGCACCAAACCAGACTGTGATGGAAGAACACAGGACTGATTCGATGACCGCTGTGTAGAACTGTCTCAGCAGCTCCGGTGCCAGGCCGTGCTTTCTCAGAAGCCGCAGGAAGTACATCCTCTGCTGGGCCTTTTTGAGGACGGAGTTGATGTTGGTCGCCCACTTCAGGTCCTGAGAGACTGTAATTCCCAGGAACTTGAAGGTTTCGACGGTTGACACAAGGCAGCTGGACAACGTGAGGGGCAGCTGTGGCAAAGGATGCCTCCTGAAGTCCATGATCATCTCTACAGTCTTGAGCGTGTTCAGCTCCAGGTTGTGCCGGCTGCACCACAGCTCCAGCCGCTCCGCTTCCTGTCGATATGGAGACTCGTCACCGTCCTTGATGAGGCCGATGACAGTGGTGTCATCTGCAAACTTCAGGAGTTTGACAGTCGGGTGCGCTGAGGTGCAGTCGTTCGTGTAGAGAGAGAAGAGCAGCGGAGAGAGGACACAACCTTGGGGCGCCCCAGTGCTGATGCTGCGTGTGGATGAGGTGGCCTCCCCTAGGCTCACCTGTTGTGTCCAGCCCGTCAGAAAGCTGTAAATCCACTGGCACATGGCAGGTGAGACGCTGAGATGGAGAATGGTGTTGAACGCTGAGCTGAAGTCCACGAACACGGATCCTCGCGTAGGTCCCTGCACTGTCGAGGTGTTCTCGGATGAAGTGCAGTCCCATGTTGACTGCATCATCCGCAGACCTGTTCGCTTGGTAGGCAAACTGCATGGGGTCCAGCAGGGGACCTGTGACACTCTTGAGGTGGTCCAGCAGGAGACGTTCACACACACACACACACACACACACACACACACACACACACACACACACACACACACATATATATATATATATATATATATATATATATATATATATATATAAAAAAAAAAAAAATATGCCACACCTTGACAGCCGGTCCATGAAAAAAAATGCTTTGTCTCAACCAGTCCGTGGTGCAAAAAAGGTTGGGAACCACAGTTGTATGTGACCAATTTGGTAGGAGTCTCGTACCCTGCCTTGTGGTTCTCGTCTTTAAAGTCCTATGGTGTTTTCCAGAGTGAAGGGTTTTTGTGATATTTGCATACATACTGTAATGTGCCTCCCTTGTAGTTGTAACATGCTTAACGTTGCAGTAATATGTAATAATGAAGCACGCTTACGATAATAATGCCTCATATCAAACGAAGAGGGGGTGAAATAACTTTATTCAGTGTGGTTTTTCCTTCATTTATCCAGGTAAGGCAATTGAGAAGTTTCTCATTTACAATGTTTCTGCACCACTTTATACTACAGCAACAATATTGAACATTGCAACATTAATTGATTGCCTGATATCTTAACATAAATATTATTAGTTACTTTGTTCAGGCATTATGTTTGATTAGAGCTCATCATGGCTCTGACTAGACAGTCTTAGGCCCGGTACACACCTAAAGCGAATCGGGCTGTTTTTGTCCCGAATTTGCCCCTTCCCGACCAAGCACGTCTAACGCCAGACTCTCTTATGGTTAACAAGATTATCCTACAGGGTATAAGATTATCCTTCTCCTCTGTTAAGAGTGGATTTGTCCCAATAATAGGGTCCGAAACAGGTCGGGGCTGACAATCTTAAATATTGACCGCATTCAGTATTTTATGACCAAAAAGTCTTCATGTGTGTAGAGGAAGTTGACATCTCCCCGCGTCATGACACCGAGAATTGTGACATGGAACGGAATGTAGCCTAACAAAGAAGCGACCTAACTGAGGAACAATAAACGGCAGTAAATAAAAACAAACATGTCTTACCTGATGTGTTTTATTTGTATAAAAGTGGGTTCCCCAGACGGCAAGCAGTATTTTCCAAAGTAATTCTTTTTTATTTATCTACATCACTTCTGACTCCATTCCATTCAGCGACACTTGGCAAAGATCGGCGCATGCTGGGAAGTGTCTGCCCGTCTTCATTTTTGTGATCACATGTGATCACGCGAGACTTTTGAGACCGGTGGCGGAACAGATTCGTTATGTATGTGGTTCTGTGTTAAGTTTATCGGATCACAGCACACACTATATGACCTAAAACTGTGAGCCTGATTTTTTTTTTTTTGTCTTTATGTGTGGGGTCTGTCACAGATAAAAAAAAATATTTTAAAATAAAAAAAATCCTTGTGTGTACCAGGCCTTAGTGGGTATTACTACACTCACAAGAGCTTCATCAAAATCACTTTAGTTTTACGCTTTACTTTTTAATATTTTATCTGTAAATTGTTTTTCTTTTCTGTATTTATTTTGCAGGGCCCAAATATAAAGCAGTGAATTCACCCTGGGGAGGAAGTCGGGATTTGTCCTGTCCTAATCCAACACTACCACCACTTACCGTCACGACTACTATAAAGCTCCTCCACTGGGGTCTTCTCCTCAGTGTCGTAGCTCTGTTCCGTCACTTCATTCCCTCATCAATCTCCTCTCCAAATCTCCATAACGCAGCAAATTCTTCCTTACTGCTAACCTCTTTGTAAGTTGCTGAGGCCATGGCGGTGCCTTCAACTCATGAGTTTCACTGGCAGAGACTAGCACGACTGCCCAGTGGCCGTGTTTACCACACTCTATCAGAGGTGGGAGGGCAGATGTACATGCTGGGGGGCTGTGATGCTGCAGGGAGGCCATGCCCCACCGTGGAACTGTACTCCCCAGAGGTACAAAACAAAACAGGCCTGGTTTGCCAATGTTAGTGCAACACTTTAACTGATGTAAATGAGCTGATAATAGAGTGTAAGCAATATTCCGTGCTGTTTTTTTTTCAGAATGAGATCTATTAATTAAAAGACTATGTATTAATTACGTAACTGCTTGAAAGAATGCCTGTTGCTGTTTGTAGGGGGACCGATGGATATGCCTGCCCTCTATGCCCACCCCACGAGCTGGAGCTGCTGTGACAGTCCTTGGAAAACAGATCCTCGTGGTGGGAGGAGTGGGAGAAGACCAGAGACCATTAAAGGTGGTAGAAATGTATAACACTGAGGAAGGGAGGTGGAGGAAGAGGAGTGCCCTGCGGGAAGCCCTTATGGGTGTGTCCATCACTGTAAAAGGTATGGATTGAAGATATTATCTTGGTTCAATGCTTCCTTTCAATAAATAGTATTCTTTTGGAAAGTCTTACTTATTTCGCTTTTAATTGATGCCCCATTTGGAATGAACATGTATATTTATGGGATGGGCAGCAGTTATGATGTGCCTGTGGAAAATGCAAAATTTTAAGTTTTGTTTGGTGTTCTTTGGTAGATTGGATGATAGACAAATAATCATGTTTTAATAAGGTGTAGATGCATTATAGGATGCTACAATAAGGAAAAATCGTAAAACAAAATTGTAATCTGTCATATTAACATATACACATATTAACATTATAACATTTTGTCAACTGTCACAAAACATTTGTGAAGAAAATGTACTTGTTTTTTTTTTTTTTTGGTTTACAGTCGTTAAATAAAGATACAGCAAGCAACTCGACCGAAACTGACTGAACTGTCGCATAGTGTGCAGGGGTTTGGCGACTATTTTGATTTGATTTAGATTTTTTTAAATTTCTGATTTTAAAAATTTGAATTGCAGTTGCACTGTTTAGCAAATAGCCAACTAGCTTCCACTCACACTAAAAACACATTTCCGTGTTTTAAAAGTGACAGGAGGGCCTTTGGGCCGCCCTCAAGCCATATAAATACAGTATATTGTCTCAAATATTGTGTTTTACAACAATATTAATACGGTGTAACGGTTCATTTATCATGTATCGATTTATACCCCTACGAGGGGTGCGTAAAAATATTGACTCATCAATGCATTGCAATACTCCCCCCCCGCAATCCAATATCAACTCATTAAATCCTTTGACTCAATTCACCTGGTGAGTCAGGCGCTTTGCGTGTGATTCGCGTTGTACGGACGGAAGCCTCACTTGACTAAACAACAACAAAATGGCAACTAAAGCAAGCGGCAGCTGCAGCGTAAAGCGAGCGACTTCTATTTTTAATACTGACGTTTGTGCTCATTTTGGATTCTTCTTTAAATCCCCAAAACAGAAAATGGACAAAAGACACTCGAACCACGATACGCAATACCAACACGAAAACACGTCAGAAGTCGCTGTCCTGAAGCTTTACACAGAGTTAAGACAGCTGTTTTGGAGTTGTTGAAGTCCTCTTGGATGACATAAATGGATTTAAAATTGTTTTGAAAGGTAATCGATTGTATCAATACGAGGAAAGAACGCACCAGATTCAAGCACGGCAGACTTTATATGGATGCGTGTATTTTTTTACACTTTTGAAGACGTAAATCTGCATCAGAATCAAAATCCTCTTTATTTGCCAAGTATGTCAAAAACATTTTTGTCTCCGTTAGTTGGAGCCGCTCTAGTACGACAATATTGACAAAAAAATACTTTTGAGACATAAAAAGATAAAAACACACTAAGGAGCGTCACTTAGCCTCTAGCAATTTAATGGCAAGAGGGAAGAAGCTGTTGGAATGTCTGCTTGTTTTAGTTTGCATTGAGCTATAGCGGGCGGCACTTTGACCGACTGGTAAGTACATCTGCCTCACAGTTCTGAGGACCCGGGTTCATATCCGACCTCGCCTGTGTGGAGTTTGCATGTTCTCCCCGTGCCTGTCTGGGTTTTCTCCAGGTACTCCGGTTTCTTCCCAGGTCCCAAAACATGCATGGTAGATTGATTGAAGACTCTAAATTGCCTGTGGGTGTGAATGTGTGTGTGAATGGATGTTTGTTTCTATGTGCCCTGCGATTGGCTGGCAACCAATTCAGGGTCTACCCCGCCTCTCGCCCAGTCAGCTGGGATAGGCTACAGCACGCCCGCGACCGTAGTGAGGATAAGCGGTATGGAAAATGGATAGCTCACCACAATTTCTCTTACCATTAACTGCTTTAGGCAGCACGGTGGACCACTGGTTAGAGCGTCTGCCTCACAGTTCTGAGGACTGGGGTTCAATCCCCGGCCCGGCCTGTGTGGAGTTTGCATATTCTCCCCGTGCCTGCGTGGGTTTTCTCCGGGCACTCCGGTTTCCTCCAACATCCCAAAAACATGCATGGTAGGTTAATTGGCAACTCTAAATTGCCCGTAGGTATGAATGTGAGTGCGAATGGTTGTTTGTTTGTATGTGCCCTACAATTGGCTGGCAACCAGTTCAGGGTGTACCCCACCTCCTGCCCGATGATGGCTGGGATAGGCTCCAGCACGCCTGCGACCCAAGTGAGGAGAAGCGGCTCAGAAAATGGATGGATGAATAACTAAGGTGGCGGCACGGTGGGCGACTGGTTAGAGCGTCTGCCTCACAGTTCTGAGGCCCTGTCCTGTGTGGAGTTTGCATGCTCTCCCTGTACCTGCGTGGGTTTTCTTCGGGCACTCCGGTATCCTCCCACATCCCAAAAAGATGCATGGTGCGTTAATTGAGGACTCTAAATTGCCCGTAGGTGTGAATGTGAGTGTGAATTGTTGTTTGTTTATATGTGCCCTGCGATTGGCTGGCACCCAGTCCAGGGTGTACCCCGCCTCCTGCCCGAAGATAGCAGGGATAGGCTCCAGCACTCCCGCGATCATTGTGAGGATAAGCGGCTCAAAAAAAAGGATGGATGGATAACTAAGGTGCAAAAGTTTACAAATGGCAAATAAAATGGAATGGGTAGGTATGGGATGTGATTTTTTGACAATCTTGTGTCAATCACAAATGTCTTGACGATGGTAAATCTGAAATCGGGTCATTTTCATATAATTTCATAGAATTTGATCAATAAAAGACATGGCCCATTCGATTTTGAAAATCAATTAATGTTCCTGATACTGTCTTAAGATGGCGACTACCCGAGTGGTCGCCTCGGTAATGCCTGTGTAGCGATTATGTATGGAATAAGAATTGTAATTAATTTAGGATAAGGTAATAAGCCGGGAGCGACGTTTGCGTTACTTCCGGTTTATCGTAATTTTTATTTAATTGTTAAAAATCTAAATAATGTCTCGAAAAGGCGGCACAGTGGCCGACTGGTTAGAGCGTCAGCCTCACAGTTCTGAGGACCCGGGTTCAATCCCCGGCCCCGTCTGTGTGGAGTTTGCATGTTCTCCCTTTGCCTGCGTGGGTTTTCTCCGGGCACTCCGGTTTCCTCCCACATCCCAAAAACATGCATTAATTGGAGACTCTTAATTGCCCGTAGGCATGACTGTGAGTGCGAATGGTTGTTTGTTTCTATGTGCCCTGCGATTGGCTGGCAACCAGTTCAGGGTGTAGCCCGCCTCCTGCCCGATGACAGCTGGGATAGGCTCCAGCATGCCTGCGACCCTAGTGAGGAGAAGCGGCTTAGGAAATGGATGGATGGATGTCTCGAAAAGGGGACCACGTCAAATTGTTCAAGTTTAACTTTAGGCAAAATGACGACAAACCTTTTTAATCAGTCTCAGAATCTGGAAGTTGCTACACTCTACGACATTTTGATTCCTAGGTTACAGAGGTTTACTTAAACACAGACAAAATACGACCACGAGTGGCATTTTATGGTATATTTAATGAAACACACCACTACAACTACAAACTAAAACAAGAACATTACACTAAGGGTAAACGAAAGAAAGAAAATAAGGCGTACGAAAATGGAAAAGAGGACATCGTGTGTGCTCGCTGGGCTAAACTAAATGAGCATGTGAGCGTTTCATGCGTTGAGTCAGAGCGAGAGAAGGCAAAGTTGGGATTTTGTATGAAGTTAGTAATTTGGGATGCGCTCATAACTTCCCTGCCAATTGACCTGTTGGCGGGCCGAGCTCTGGCCCTCAGAGGCGTGTGGGATCCGTCCGTGATGACAGCAGCTGCTGGTTGAGGCCCCGCCGACCGATCGTGGCAAGGGAAACCGATCGGAGCCGCATGGTCAACTTCTTCGATCGAAAACGCCGCCAGCTTGGTTGCGGCGAGCGTTTGCACGCGTGGTGGCACCCGGAGGTGACCGAGGACAAAAAGGGAACAAAAGAAGGGGGAGCATCTGGCGAGCTACCAGCATAGAAACGAAAAATAATCCTCAACTCAACTCAGCTCAACTCTACTCCACTCAATTCAGAAAGGTGTGAGTTTAGAGTTAAATACCCAAGGGGCGGGGCGTTGGAAGAGGGAGTGCCGACTAGAAGACCACACCCACCAGCCCGAATCTTGTCCACAAATTTGAGTAAATTGGTTTTAAAATAATGATCTCAAACACTCCCACTTTGTACTCTCACGCATAGAATCATTGTTTAAACTTTGGTCGTGGCAGATGGGTTGCTTATTGTTCAACACAACATTTCGTACTGTTTGATTTCAAATCATGAACAGCTTTCAAAATCATGCACAGGACCTTTCAAAGTTAAAATGGGGACACAGACACCAAGGAATACATTTGGAATATTTCTACAGTTTGCAAGGTATAAAAATGGACATTTTATCTTCTGTTAACAAACATCAAAGGCACGTCCGCAAGTTCTGCTTGCAGTTCCTCGCAACGCCAGTGGGTGGCGCCTCACACACATGGGTGAATATTAACCACATAGTCTGCTTGAAGGGAGTGGCCCTCCAATCTTTTGGTCGAGAAGGAGTCTTTTGAAGACAGGAATCAAGATTTGACGGGAAGCTGCTAATTAGGTTAAGGTCCACTTGACGTACACAAGGCATTGTCCTCGTCGCCGTCTCACAGCAGGGCAGCTTGGAGGGGTGGGAATTCTCAGGTGGTCACGAGTCTCTGTGACGTCTCAAAGTTGCGGCGTGCATGTAAACTACACCTGTATAGTTTTGTCCTTTTCATTCGTCATTGGAGACATTACGCAACTTACGTACACTTGGGAAGACTTGATAAACATTAGGGAGTTTTCTTTCACCAAGTTTCACAAATCTACAGTTTTTTCAGAGTTACTCACCGACGGAGCAGCTGCACTCTAGCTCGGAGGAAGCAAAGACTGTTGTCCACAGAGGGAAGCGTGCTGCAGTGCAGGTTAACCTTGTACTACGTGGATTCTGAATGCTGCTCCTGTCGATTCACCTTGCAAATCTCTACTCAACAAAATGGACGAGCTTCATCTTCACACAAATACCAGTAAAGACTTCGGACGTTCTGCCGCCCTGTGTTTCACAGAGACATGGCTTTATGAACGCTTCACTGATGGCGCCATAATGCTTCCCAGCTTCCAACTTCACAGAGCGACACAGAGCTATCGGGGAAAACAAATGGTGGCGGAATATGCTTCTAAAATCAAGAGTCCGCTGGGATAGGCTCCAGCACACCCGCGACCCTAGTGAGGATAAGCGGTACAGAAAACGAATGAATGACTGATTGATCGATAGCGCCTAGCTGAGGGAAGGAGGTGGAAAAGGTGGTTACCAGGATGTGGAGGGTCCAAGAGGTCTGTCTGTGACGTCGCTCAGTGTACTTTTTTTCTGGCGATATTGAGTAGGCCGCTCTGAGAAGCAAGCCACATCTCCCATGATCATGGGAAATAGGCAAGCGCAGTGCAAGAAATATGACGGAGCACTGAGCAGAGTGCTAAAAGTAACTAGTGGAGCATCCTGTGAAGCTTAAATCTGAAGTATGGACGCATTTTGGTTTTGCAGTAATCAAAAACGTTTGAAGAGAAAACTTGACGGACATGCAAAAAAGTGACCGCGGAGCTCTACAAGTTGGGCAATACAATTAACATGATAAGCCACTTGATGAACAATCACCCGGAAAAGATTCTTGATTTTAAACCAAGAAGCAAGCAAGGACACTCATCAATTTGTGAGGCATTTCTACAAGGTTTTCCTCGCGACAGTACGAGAGCTCAACTAATCTCAAGGCATATTTGATAATTCATTGCCAAAGGCCTGCAGCCATTTTCAGTGGTGTAAAATGATGGATTTACAGTAAAAGGGTGGTGAACACGCTTGAGCCAAGGCACAAAATTCCATCACGGACATACTGCAGCAAAATGCCAACAGAAACATTTTAACAAGGGACAAAGACCAAAGTGAAAGAGAGCATCGAACAAGCATACTATCTCACTCAGGACAGATAGTTGAACATCACGGGCTACTCAGAGCTATGTAACCACCACGGCAAACATTGTAATGAGTGAGTGGATAATAACAAATGTGACTTGAACATATGAAGATTATGTATTTTGTGTTCAATTAGAGTGTGTTTATTCTAAACATTTCTATTTAAGTATTTCTGTGTGACATAAAAAACATCAGAAGTAGCAGTTAAACCTGCTGTTATTCCAACTTGAAGAGATGTTAGTTTCATCCATACATCCATCTATTTTCTGAGCCGCTTCTCCTCACTAGGGTCGCGGGCGTGCTGGAGCCTATCCCAGCTATCATCGGGCAGGAGGCGGGGTACACCCTGAACTGGTTGCCAGCCAATCGCAGGGCACATACAAACTAACAACCATTCGCACTCACATTCACACCTACGGGCAATTTAGATTTTTCAATTGACCTACCATGAATGTTTTTGGGATGTGGGAGGAAAATGGAGTGCCCGGAAAGAACCCACGCAGGCACGGGGAGAACATGCAAACTCCACACAGGCGGGGCCGGGGATTGAACCCCGCTCCTCAGAACTGTGAGGCTGACGCTCTAACCAGTCGCCCACCGTGCCACCATGTTAGTTTCACTTTATTCAAATAAAGTGTGAATGTATTTGCCATTAATGGTTGTTTATTATATTCATCATTGATTTTACCCGATTCCCTTACAAGAAACAAAAGGAATCAAGGAAATGTCACCCCCACTGTCCACTGTCCCAAGTTTTTTTTTCACAGTCACACTGATTAAGTTTTTGGCCCAAAAGTGACGCAATTGATTTTGTATCATTCTAAATGAACCAATATCATCCTTTAATCGAATCGTCAACCACGAATCATGATACGAATTTAATCATTGTTGAAACGACTCATTACCTAATACTGACTACGAATACTAATACTATTGTATAATGTGCCTGTGGATGAAAAAGTGAAGTTAATGGCAAAAATGTACGCACGTGGTATGTACCTCGCTGGGTATGTTCAAATGAATGGGAGCGAGCGAGTCTCCTTAAAATATCTGCACTCTCGCTTTTATTCTCACCCACGTCCTCTCTCGTTAGCAACCCACATCTTCCTTAACTATTAATCTGTCGTTTTATGGTTTAATACATGTGATAAAGTATTTTTGCATATACTGTATGTGCTGCATCAAGCACTTATACAGGCTGACTGTTCAGTGCGTCCATACTGTATATCCAATCGCTCAATGTGCGCGGGTAAGTAGGCAACTGTCAGTTTTTTTTGTGATCTGGTTTAATCGGGTTTGACCACATCGTGCAATGTGTAATAGGCAATGCAGCCCTATGGGGGGCACAAGCAGTGCAAACTGTAGGCCGGTCCCAAACCCGGATAAATGCAGAGGGTTGCGTCAGGAAGGGCATCCGGGTTAAGACTTTGCCAAACAAATATGAGCGTTCATCCAAAGAATTCCATACCGGATCGGTCGTGGCCCGGGTTAACAACGTCCGCCACCGGCGCCGTCAACCTGCAGGGCGCCGTTGGAAATTCAGCTACTGTGGGTCGAAGTTGAAGAAGAGGTGGAAAGCGGGTTCTTTGACAGAAAGAGAAGAGGAAAGCACAGAGCCTAGAACTGAATGTGGGGACTTTGAATGTTGGGACTATGACAGGAAAATCACGGGAGTTGGTTGACATGATGATTAGGAGAAAGGTTGATATATTGTGTGTCCAGGAGACCAGGTGGAAAGGCAGTAAGGCTAGAAGTTTAGGGGCAGGGTTTAAATTATTTTACCATGGTGTCGAGAAATGGAGTCGGGTTTATTTTAAAAGAGGAGTTGGCTAAGAATGTCTTGGAGATGAAGAGTATCAGATCGAGTGATGAGGCTGAAACTTGAAATTGAGGGTGTTATATATAATGTGATTAGTGGCTATGCCCCACAGGTAGGATGTGACCTACAGGTGAAAGAGAAATTCTGGAAGGAGCTCGACAAAGTAGTTGTGTGCATCCCAGACAGAGAGAGAGTCGTGATTGGTGCAGATTGTAATGGACATGTTGATGAAGGAAATAGGGGTGATGAAGAAGTGAACGGTAAGTATGGCATCCAGGAAAGGAACTTGGAGGGACAGATGGTGCTAGACTTTGCAAAAAGGATGCAAATGGCTGTAGTGAACACTTTTTTCCAGAAGAGGCAGGAACATAGGGTGACCTACAAGAGCGGAGGTAGAAGCACGCAGGCGATTTAATCTGAAGGAGGTTACCGACTTTAAGGTTGTGGTAGGGGAGAGTCTGGCTAGACATCTTAGGATGATGGTGTCTATGATGACTCTGGTGGTGGTGAAGAAGATTAGGAAGACAAAAGCAGAGCAGAGAACCATGTGGTGGAAGCTGAGACAGGACGAGTGTTGTGCAGCTTTTCGGGAAGATGTGAGACAGGCTCTCGGTGGACAGGAGGAGCTTCCAGAAGACTGGACCACTGCAGCCAAGGTGTTCAGAGAGGCAGGCAGGAGAGTACTTGGTGTATCTTCTGGCAGGAAAGGAGAGAAGGAGACTTGGTGGTGGAACCTCACAGTACAGGAAATCATACAAGGAAAAAAGTTAGCTAAGAAGAGGTGGGACACTGAGAGGACCGAGGACAGGCGAAAGGAATACATTGAGTTGCGACATAGGGCAAAGGTAGAGGTGGCAAAGGCCAAACGAGGCATATGATGACATGTATGCCAGGTTGGACACTAAAGAAGGAGAAAAGGATCTATACAGGTTGGCCAGACAGAGGGATAGAAATGGGAAGTATGATGCAGCAGGTTAGGGTGATTGAGGATAGAGATGGAAATATGTTGACTAGTGCCAGTAGTGTGCTAGATAGATGGAAGCAATACTTTGAGGAGTTGATGAATGAGGAAAATGAGAGACAAGGGAGAGTAGAAGAGGGAATAGTGGTGGACCAAGAAGTGGCAATGATTAGTAAGGGGGAAGTTAGAAAGGCATTAAAGAGGATGAAAAATGGAAAGACAGTTGGTCCTGATGACATTCCTGTGGAGGTATGGAAGGATCTAGGAGAGGTGGCTGTGGAGTTTTTGACCAGCTTGTTCAATAAAATTCTAGTGCGTGAGAAGATGCCTGAAGAATGGAGGAAAAGTGTGCTTGTGCCCATTTTTAAGAACAAAGGTGATGTGCAGAGCTGTGGGAACTATAGAGGAATAAAGTTGAGCCACACAATGACGTTATGGGAAAGAGTAGTGGAGGCTAGACTCAGGACAGAAGTGAGTATTTGTGAGCAACAGTATGGTTTCATGTCTAGAAAGAGTACCATCAATGCATTATTTGCCTTGATGATGTTGATGGAAAAGTACAGAGAAGGTCAGAAGGAGCTACATTGTGTCTTTGTCGATCTAGAGAAAGCCTATGACAGAGCACCCAGAGAGGAACTGTGGTACTGCATGCGGAAGTCTGGAGTGGCAGACTATGGCAGACTATAATTAGTGGTATGTTAGAATAATACAGGACATGTATGAGGGCAGCAGAATAGTGGTGAGGTGTGCTGTCGGTGTGACAGACGAATTTAAGGTGGAGGTGGGACTGCATCAGGGATCATCCCTGAGCCCTTTCCTGTTTGCAGTGGTGCTGGATAGGCTGACAGATAGACCATGATGTTTGCAGATGACATTGTGATATGCAGTGAAAGCAGGGAGCAGGTCGAGGAACAGTTAGAAAGATGGAGGCATGCACTGGAAAGCAGAGGAATGAAGATTAACCGAAGTAAGACAGAATATATGTGCATGAATGACAGGGGTGGTGAGGGAAGAGTGAGGCTACAGGGGGAAGAGATAGCAAGGGTGGAGGACCTTAAATACTTGGGGTCAACCATCCAGACCAATGGTGAGTGTAGTCAGGAAGTGAAGAAACGGGTCCAAGCAGGTTGGAACGGGTGGAGGAAGGTGTCAGGTGTGTTATTTGACAGAAGAGTCTCTGCTAGGATGAAGGGCAAAGTTTATAAAACATTGGTGAGGCCAGCCATGATGTACGGATTAGACACAGTGGCACTGAAGAGACAACAGGAAGGAGAGCTGGAGGTGGCGGAAATTGAGATGTTGAGGTTCGTTCTCGGAGTGACCAGGTTGGAAAAAATTAGAAATTAGCTCATCAGAGGGACAGCCAAGGTTCGATGTTTTGGAGACAAAGTTAGAGAGAGTAGACTTAGATGGTTTGGACACGTCCAGAGGAGAAATAGTGAATATATTGGTAGAAGGATGATGAGGATGGAGCTGCCAGGCAAGAGAACTAGAGGGAGACCAAAGAGAAGGTTGATGGATGTCGTGAGGGAAGACATGAGGGCAGTAGGTGTTCGAGAGGAGGATGCAGGAGATAGATAGGCTTACATGGAAAAGGATGACGCGCTGTGCGACCCCTAAATGGACAGGCCGAAAGGAAAAGAAGTGCAATGTGTGATAGGCCTTAGAAGTTGATGTCTTAAAAAAAGTTCACATTATTTTTGTTACATTATTTTAAATGTGCTGACATTTTGACCACCAACTGCTAACATCATTCCTATAATCCCAATTTAGGGGCACAGGGAACATAATCAGGGCAAATCTCCTTCTTTCCTCTTCCGTGCAGGACATAAAAGGACACGCTGGAAATTTCTCTGGGGAGTATTCTTTATTGCACAGGATGAGGGAACCAAAGGAATGGTCGCTTTTGGACACACTGTGCTTGCTCACTCAAACTCAAACGGGACCACCAACTTACTTAGGGACATGATGACACACAACACTGGCTTCATTCCCAAGTGTATGCTCGCTAAAACATTGATGTAAAAGAACCATACACAGCCACAACAGCCATGCTCGTTACTAGCTTAGTCATACATTACTGTGAAATGGATTTCCACCCCTCAGTCGGGATTCATCGCAAGTCAGCCAACATGTTTGCGTTATTCACTTTAGCACGAACAGTGCACCTGAGATACTACAACTATTGAGATAGATGCCCAAGATCCCAGATTATTCCATTAAGTCTAGAGACTTGTGAAATATAAACAACAGCGACATTAACGGTGGGCCGGGGCCATTACGCCGCTGTGTCGGGACACCACCACCAGTGGGCCAGGACAAATTTCTAAGTCACAGAAAATGTTCACTCACTGAAAATGGCACAAAACTGCATTTTGTGTGTCCGTCTGAAATTGTTTTAGCATCGAACATCCCATCCAAGACAGGGATGTTGTGATGACGCAAGGAGAAACCGCAACCAGCACCGCCTGACTTGATAAATGTACACGATTTCGGGTTAGCTTTAAAATGATAGCCAAAGCTAACGAAGTCAATGCTGCTAGTGTCATGCAACAGCTCATACTTTGCAGCCTGTAGAATGTTATTCTGCCCTCCGTGAGCATGCTTTAAGCTGTTTATTGATACCCCAATTGAAGTCTACTGTAAAACTAAGTACACAGCAAAAATAATTACACACATTTTCTATTTAAATACAAGACACACATTGTTGTAGAAATCGCCAGCTTAATGCTAACAGTCAATGGAAAACCTCATGGACTGGCTAGCTAATATTAGCATTTGGTTACGGGAGGGATTTCCCTTCAAATAATGAATATTCACACACAAACATCATAATAACACATACAGACAGGTAATATAACAGTACTCAAGGGAATATATAATATATATAATATATAATATATAATCTGTGAAAAACAAGGTTTTATCGTGACTTTCGTCTACAGTAAAGGAGTAGCTATAAAATGACTGTTGATTCAATGTTGAAAATGAAATGAATGAATGAAAATTATTATTTTTTTTTCCTGACTGTGACATGAAATCAGACTAAACTTTTCCTGTTTTAGGTAAATTAAGATGACAAAATGTATTTATATTTCCTAAAGCCCAGAATAATGAGACGATTTTCTAGACAACTACAGAATAACAGACAATATGGCTAAAAGCATTGGCACATTTTTAGCCATCCAACCATACATTTTCCATACTGCTTATCCTCACTATGTTTGCTTGCTAGAGCCTATCCCAGCTGACTCTAGGTGAGAGGCGAGGTACACCCTGAACTGGTCACCAGCCAATCGCAGGGCACACATAGACAAACAACCATTGGCACACACATTCACACCTATGGGCAATTTAGAGTCTTCAATTAAACTACCACGAATGTTTTGGGGAAGTGGGAGGAAACAAGAGTTTTTTTATTTGTCTTTATTGTTTTTTGTTTTCAATTTCTATTATTTTAATATATTATATGGAGTATGGATTATATTATATATATTATCCATTTTCTTTATCGCTTCTCCTCACTAGGGTCACGGGCGTGCTGGAGCCCATCCCAGCTATCTTCAGGCGGGAGACGGGGTACACCCTGGACCGGTCGCCAGCCAATCACAGGGCACATAGAAACAAACAACCATTTGCACTCACATTCACACCTACGGGCAATTTAGAGTCTTCAATCAACCTACCATGCATGTTTTTGGGATGTGGGAGGAAACCGGAGTGCCCGGAGAAAACGCACCCAGGCACAGGGAGAACATGCAAACTCCACACAGGCGGGGCTGAGATTTGAACCCCAGTCCCCAGAACTGTCAGGCAGATGTGCTCACCAGTCCACCACCGTGCCGCCAATTTTAACATATTTGACAAAAAGTGTTTTTTAAACTGAAAACTCTCCCTTTGAGTGAATTACTACTATTACCATTTTCTTGTTTTTTTCAGTTTATATTTGAAACTAGAGGAATTTAGGAGTTTTCCTCATAAAATGCAGAAATCAGTATGGTTTCACGGTTGATGATCAATCCAGCAGTCTATGTATCTTTCAGTTATTTGGAGTTTAGAGAGTTAAGTCTTCAGTCCTAGCTAGTTCAGAGAAATTATGCACTTTGAATCTGTAAATAGGCAGGTACTAATTTAGTATGTGTGGACAATCATTTTTCATACCCATCCTCAATCCATTGCTGTGACATTGTTTGAAGACAAAGGGTCTCTGAATTAAAAGATGAATGGTCTGACAAAATTATCAATAGAGGTAAATGAAAACAAACAGAGTATTTTTAAGGAGATAGTCCGTCACAAAATCGACTAAATGATAAAATTTATTTAATCATTATTTTTCAGACATCAGCTAATGAATCCTCGGCTAACGAGGCTTACCTCTTCAAAATTAATACAAGTTTTGAAAACGTTTGGGTCATATTAGTCCATGTGGGCTGCATAGTGACTGATATTTGGCAGTCTTGCCTCGAGTCAAAAAAGTTATAGTGTTTACACATTCTTCTATTACAACAGCTTCCTCTCTCGGTCCAAAATGTTTGTACAGAATGTTATGTAAAACTTTGTGCTGCATTTGAAGCAAACTTGGCAAGAACAAGTCAATGAAAAGTTGGCTACATGGGACCAAAAAATTATAATGACGTGGAGTCTGTCCAAAAATGTGAGAATATGGACTGTGTTGTATGGTCCAAGGAAAGAGTGTCATGACTGTGGAGGACATCTTGCCTATTGGAGATGGCAGCGCACATTGCGATATTACCACCACTCCAGTTGTCTGGATGACACAGGCTGAACTCTCTGTCCAGCCTCATGCATTGTCAGCCCATGGTTGATGACATGATCATATAATGTTGCTCTGAATTAATTTCAAAGTTGTTGTCTTCTTTGACCATTAACTCCTCTACCAGTTCTACTTCTGCTTCTCACTCTTCCTCCCACGCTCATTCTCACTCTCCCTCTTCCTCTTACTACATTTTCCACTGTTGTAAAAAAAAAACAAAAGTTCTTATCTGTGGTTTTTCATATTGCTTAGACTACTTTCTGATTGAAGTGGTAACAATTAACCATGGAAGTGTTTGGCCAGGTGGCACATACTGTACATTGGCCAAAATGCTCACGGAGTGTCATTTTGTATGGGAATATTTGGAAATGGCCAACATGTGACTTGTTTTAAGCAGAGAACGGTGTTCAGTGCATTTAAAAAGTGTCATTTTGAATCACAAAATGTGTGTAAAGGAGAAAATGTGTTTACACTTTAGGAGACTTAAAAGGAGGTTTTGTTCTCTGCGTTACAGTTTAAATGTGCTATGCATGTCATGCATGACAAGGACAACGTAATTTGTAATTGCAACAAAGGTGGCTGACGTTTTCTTTTTCTTTTTTCGGAAACAGGACCAATCTTGCTGAAAAAATCTTTGATCTCGAGACAATTGAGGAAAAATATCGTATACACTTCATACTGTATATTACAGCAAATTAATTTCATAAATCTACAAATAATCTCAATTTTGTGTGTCTGTGTGTGGATGTAGATGGCCGTGCTCTTGCTGTGGGTGGAATGGGTGCTGACTTGCTCCCTCGTAACATCCTTCAACAGTATGACTTTCGTAAGGATGTGTGGGCTCTCCTTCCTCCCATGCCAACCCCACGCTATGATGCCAACACACATTTATTTGACAACAAACTCTATGTAGCAGGTACTTTCTAATACTAATAAGGATTCTATAGGCAGAAAGTGTTCCATAAAATTGTTCTGCATGTCTTTTCAATTATATGCATCTTCACTCCCCTTAATAATAATACTTTATTCAGTTTATTTTCCATTTTTAATATATTGTCTTTTTCAAAATATTTTAGGTGGTCGCCAGTGTAAGCGGCCTGTGAAGGCCTTTGAGATGTATGACACAGACACACGTGCATGGACAACGCTTCCAATGCTGTCATGTAAGCGCTCATATGCAGGTGTGATATGGGACAATGCTGGGAAGCTGTGTTTGCTGGGAGGTCTGCGCCAGGGAGGAGGGCATCAGACCTCAAAGTTTGCCAAGAACGTCAACATTTTTGACTGCAACCAAGGTAAGGATGACCTGGAATTCTACTGTTGTATATTATTGGAATTTATTTTTAACATATTGGTAATAATGATGGTAATAATCATCTGTTACTTGATGAAGCACTTTGTCTTTTATGACTTACGCTCATAGGGGCGGAAATAATGTGACTGTCGACAGGTAGGTGACTCATGCCTGATGCTGGTTTAGCCACACTTAAAAAATAATAAATGGTGAAAAATAGTTCAACGCTGTATCTCCACAATGCAGTACTACAGTTCTCAGTCTTTGGAAATTTTCAGCAATTATCTTCAAATGTATCATGTATTTCGAAGGAAATCTATGATATACCTTTACAGGACTTTAAAGCTTGTCCTAATGTTTGTAGTTGTAGTTTATGGTTAATAGTAGACAGTGTCTGTGTGCGTGCATGCATGTATGTGTATATATATATAGTGGGTATGGAAGGTTTTCAGACCCCCTTAAAATTTTCACTCTTTTTTATATTGCAGCCATTTGCTAAAATCATTTAAGTTCATTTTTTTCCTCAATGTACACACAGCACCCCATATTGACAGAAAAAAACTGAATTGTTGAAATATTTGCAGATTTATTAAAAAAGAAAAACTGAAATATCACACAGCCATATGTATTCAGACCCTTTAGTCAGTATTTAGTAGAAGCACCCTTTTGAGCTAATACAGCCATGAGTCTTTTTGGGAATGATGCAACAAGTTTTTAACACCTGGATTTGGGAATCATCTGCGATTCCTCCTTGCAGATCCTCTCCAGTTCTGTCAGGTTGGATGGTGAACATTGGTGGGCAGCCATTTTCAGGTCTTTCCAGAGATGCTCAATTGGGTTTAAGTCAGGGCTCTGGCTGGGTCATTCAAGAACAGTCACGGAGTTGTTCTGAAGCCACTATTTCTGTATTTTAGCTGTGTGCTTAGGGTCATTGTATTTTTTTTTAATGTGAACCTTCAGCCCAGTCTGAGGTTCTGAGCACTCTGGAGAAGGTTTTCGTCCAGGATATCCCTGTACTTGGCCGCAGTCATCTTTCCTTCGATTGCAACCAGTCGTCCTGTCCCTGCAGCTGAAACTCACCCCCACAGCATGATGCTGCCACCACCATGCTTCACTGTTGGGACTGTATTGGACAGGTGATGAGAGGTGCCTGGTTTTCTCCACACATGCCACTTAGAATTAAGGGCAACAATTTCTATCTTGGTCTCATCAGACCAGAGAATCTTATTTCTCACCATTTTCAGGTTTTTTTTATTTTTAGCAAACTCCATGCGGGCTTCATGTGTCTTCCACTGAGGAGAGGCTTGCGTCGGGCCACTCTGCCATAAAGCCCCGACTGGTGGAGGGCTGCAGTGATGGTTGACTTTCGAGAACTTTCGCACATCTAATGACTGCATCTCTGGAGCTCAGCCACAGTGATCTTTGGGTTCTTCTTTACCTCTCCCACCAAGGCTCTTCTCCCCCAATTGCTCAGTTTGGCCGGACGGCCAGCTGTAGGAAGGGTTCCGATCGTCCCAAACGTCTTCCATTTCACGATTATGTGCTCTTAGGAACCTTAAATGCAGCAGATTTTTTTTTTTTTTTAACCTTGGCCAGATCTGTGCCTTGCCACAATTCTGTCTCTGAGCTCTTCAGGCAGTTCAGGCATTGTGATCTGTAAGGTCTTATATAGACAGTTCTGTGGCTTTCATAATTAAGTCCAATCACTATAATCAAACACAGCTGAACTCCTATGAAGGTCCCCTTCGCCAAACAATTAGAGCATGCTTTTGGAGCAACACGACCAAGCACTCACCTTGCTGATTGAAAGGGTACGTGACTTCTCACAAGCTCTCACATCCCTCCAAAATCAATTTGCCTCACTCCAACCTTGCGCACAACCGCCTGGTGCAGCATCCACCGCTCCCACTGCACCCCTCACCCACGTAATGCGTGAACCATACGTACCCGCACCTGCCCCTTACGACGGCAATCTAGGGTCTTGTCTCGCCATTTTGGTCCAGTGTTTTGGTCTCGTAGACCACGGCAGAATGGGAGAAACGGTCAGCCATCTGTGCGTCATTTTTGACCACAGGAGGGAGGCCGCTAAATGGCTGATGTCACTCCCACAGGGCTCTCATAGTGTGGCTGAATTTGTGATAACTTTTCACGCTACAGTAAGTTTTTCAGGGGGCCCTACATGAGTCTTTTAAAGACGAGTTGGCCTCCAGGGATGAGCCAAGCTCCCTTCGTCAGCTGATTGATTTTTCTATCAGACTGGATTGTCGTCTACGTGAGCGGCGGAGGGAACGCAACTTGAGGTAACAGACTCCGCCTACTCCGCTTCCTTCTCCACAGCCCTCCACTCTCAAATCCTCCTTTGAGCCACAGACTTTGTCACCAGCCCCGCTTCCCGAGATCGGTGAACCCATGCAACTTGGCCGAACAAAACTCAGATTTGAAACACGCTCTAATCTGTGCTTGTATTGTGGAGAGGCGGGCCACTACATCGCATACTGTCCCACACGTCCATCAAACTGGCAGACTCGACAATAAAGGAGGAGTTGGTGAGTCAGAATTCAAGTTCCTCCTCTTCTGTCCGTTTTCAGATATCTGCTGGAATGATCTGTCTCTGCCCATTTTAGCCCTAGTAGACTCTGGAGCTGACAAGAATCTCATTGACCACCGCCTAGTTAAACAGATGAAAATTCATCTCCAGGCTCTGACCACTCCCAAGAATGCCACTGCCCTTGATGGGCAGCTGATCACCCATATCCAGCAAGAGACTGTTCCAGTTGCCCTCAAGCCATCAGGTAACCATCTTGAGACTTTAAGTTGTCATGTTTTCCCTTGTCTTCAAGTTCCAATCGTGCTTGGCTTGCCTTGGCTGAGGCTCCATAACCCCAGGATCGACTGGACCGTGCCCAAGATCACCTCATAGAGCAATTTACTATACTGCGGTGCCCCCAATTAGCCGAAGTTGGAGTAAATCCGCTGACCTATGAGGTGTCCCCTCAATTTACCATGACCTAGCTCCAGTATTCAGCAAACACCATGCCACCTCTCTACCACCACACAGGCCTTACGATTGCGCTATTGAACTACAGCCCGTTGCACCGCTGTCTTTTTAACATCTCTCGTCCAGAGCGGGAGGCCATGGAGACCAACATCAGCGAGCCATTGGCCGCAGGTATTATCCGGCCCTCCTCTTCACCGGTGGGGGCAGGGTTCTTTTTAGTGGACAAGAAAGACAAGACCCTCTGTCCATGTGTGGACTATCGTGACCTTAATAACATCACCATTAAGAATAAGTACCCCTTTCCCCTGATTGACTCTGCCTTTTCCCCGCTTCACGGGGCAACAGTTTTCAACAATTTGGATCTGCGCTAAGCCTACCACCTTGTCCGCATTCGAGAGAGAGACAAGTGGAAGACAGCATTTAACACACATAGAGGGCACTATGAGTACCTCGTAATGTCTTTCGGCCTGATCAATGCCCCTGGTGTCTTCCAGGCACTAGTCAATGACGTCCTGCGTGAGATGATCAGAAAATTTGTTTTCGTGTACCTGGATGACATCCTGGTTTTCTCCCGTTCCGTCGCAGATCACGAACGGGATGTTCGACAAGTACTTCAGAGACTCCTTGAGAACAAGCTCTTTGTTAAAGCAGAAAAGTGTGAGTTCCATGTTCCAAAGACCACCTTTTTGGGTTACGTCATTGCTGAGGGGCAGCTTCAAATGGACCCAGCCAAGGTAGCTGCAGTCACTGAGTGGCCAACGCCATCCACAAGAAAGGAGATGTAGCGATTCCTTGGCTTCGCCAACTCTTACCGGCGGTTCATTCGGGACTACAGTCGGGTGGCAGCACGCCTCACTGCTCTCACATCAACCCTAACGTCCTTCCAATGGTCTGAGAAGGCCGACATGGCCTTCTGTGAGCTAAAGAAACTTTTTCCCCAGCTCCTACCCTCATTCATCCGAATCCACAGAGGCAGTTCATAGTTAAGGTCGATGCATCAGAGGCGGGGGTAGTTGCGGTGCTGTCTCAGCAATCCCAGACTGATGGTAAGGGCCACCGTTGCGCCTTCTTTTCTCACAAGTTGTCTCAGGTGGAGAAAAATTATGGGATTGGATACCGGGAGCTCTTGGCGATGAAGAAGGCGTTGGAGAAATGGCGGCATTTCCTGGAAGGCGCCGAACACCCATTTGTGTGGACCGACCACGAGAATTTTGGAATACATCTGTTCTGCTAAGAGGCTGAGCTCCCGTCAAGCCAGGTGGGCATTGTTTTTTGACCGGTTCACGTTTACCTTGTCCTACCGCCCAGGGGCCCAGAACACCAAGGCGGATGCCCTGTCCCGCCAGTTCGCCTCGGAGAGTGTCAAGAATGATCGAGATCCCATCTTGTCTCCCCGTTGCTTTCTGGAATCAATCACATTAGAAATAGAAACGCTGGTAAAGGAGGCCCAGGAACAACAAGCTGATCCTGGTGGGGGTCTCCGGAACTCACTGTTTGTCCCTGATTCGGCCCGCCCTCAGGTGCTACATTGGGCCCATTCATCGCAACTTACCTGTCACCCTGGAATCGGCAGAAAGTTGGCCTTCCTCTGTCAACGCTCCTGGTGGCCCACCATGGAAGATGACACCCAGTCCTGTGTCTCTGCATGTATAGTATGTTCTCAAAATAAGACATCCTCCACACCAAGCTCTGGTTTTCTGCGTCTGATTCCCATTCCCAGACGCCCTTGGTTGCACAGGAGCAGGAGCTTGCAGTCCCTTCAGTGCAGGCCCGCGCTGCCCTTCTCCAGTCCTCTGCCATGTCTCAGGTACAAGCCAAACATCGCCGCATCCCTGCGCCCGCTTACACGGTTGGTCAGAAAGTGTGGCTCAGTACAAAGCATGTATCACTCAAGGTTGAATCCAAAAAACTGTCCCCCCGTTTCATTGGCCCCTATGAGATTGTGGCTGTGGTAAATCCACGTGCGGTACGCCTTAAGCTCCTTGCCTCTCTCCGCATACACCCCACCTTCCATGTTTCCCTGATGATAGGACTGGATTTCTTCCTGATGATAAAACCGGTTTCTTCCAGTCCTCTTTTGCTTTTGTTCTTGGGTTGATATGCACATTTCGTACCACAGCACTTTCATCTCTGGGACACAGAACCCATCTCGTCCTGAGGGGTATGACGGCTGGACATTCGCATGATGTTTATACTTGTGTATAATTGTTTGAACAGATGAACATGGTACCTTCAGGCATCTGGAAATTGTACCCAAGGATGAACAAGACATGCAAGTCCACAGTTCTCGTCCTGAGAACTTGGTTGATTTCTTTTAACTTTCCCATGATGTTTCAGAAAAAAGCAGTGCATCTGTGCCCAGTTCAAATACATCCACAGGTGTGTATCTAATTAACTCAGATGTTGTCAAACAAGTCTTTTTACATCGTGGACTTAAATGTCTGGTTTCAACTGTATTATATACCATACATATTTATTTATTAATTCTTGAATTATATATTTATATAATCTACAGAAATGTGAATTTTAAGTACATAAAATACATTTGTGATCACAAAATTGATTCACTTTTGATGACGTTTTCAAATGTATTCTACGTAATAACTTTAAAGTAGCAAAGTGCACCTGAGCCCTAGTTCATGGTAAAAGGGCATTGTTTGGCATGTTGCCCAACAAGTAAAGTTGACTGGCATCTGTTCAATTTGTTTTGAATGACATTACCAATTGCAGTAAATGTTGCTTCTACAGCAGCTACCAACAACTTTGAATGATATTCCTTTGAGCAGATCATTGAAAATAAAGTTGCAATTGTTAAACAGTCTTATGGATGTATATCGTTTGTGCTGTCAAATCTGCCAAATGGAGAAATATTCAATGTCATATATCGGTACAATACTTTACATTATGAGTGTTTTCTAAACATATAGGAAGATGCCCAGTCGTGTACATTGTTGTAATCAAGACAGTGCCTTTCTATTTTGTTTTATTTCTTTTACACTGGCAAAATGTATAAGACGTTTCAGCCTCAAAATATAAAAATAAATATTGTGTTGCATCGAAGTCATGCCCATGCACTCTGCAGTAACAGGTGTATGAAATAAGGCCTGAAAAGAGAAATTGAAGGTCAAATACCTTTGCATTTTTTTTTTTACCATTAGCTATGCATTTTGACTGGAATGGGTAGAACAAAAGGCAAATAAGCTGAACAGGGAGTGATACCGAGTATGTAGTAATGTGTTGATTTTTGTTTTTTCCTTTAAAAAGACTTTAATTCCTGTGCCCCCCCCCACACACACACACACACAATGACAAATATACATGTTTCCACGAGCACACAGCGAATGCATGAAACCATGTTTCTCCAATTTCGGAATAGATGAGATGGGAGATGAGCTGCAAATGGGAAATTTGCGACGAGGAGCTGATAATATCGCAAAACAGATGGCTATATTATCCATCTTCAGCAATATCGTTCCACATACAACCGCATTTGGTCATACAATCTGCTTCCATTCAGCAATTTCTCACATCTTGCCTCCATATCACCCGTAATCGAACCCCTCCATCTGGGTTTTCTGTGAGAAGTGTTTTACTGGCATACATTCAGTGGTTAGACAAGATAGCACACAAAAAGAGAATTGAGAAAGAATAAATATTTTTTTTATCATGTCTACCTTCTGCTATACAACAACAAATAATATAAACTGTAAAAGTCAAGCCAATGCAAGCTCTTAAACAACAATATGCAACATGTAACTTGATTTTCTCCTCAGTCCAAGCACCAGTTAATGCCCAAGTAAAACACCATTCCCACCTTGTTTATCCTGTATTTTGCCGGTTCAGGTACGTGGCTGAAGTCAGACGAGACAGTATCCTTGAAGACAAAGAGAGCTGACTTTGTCGCCACTTTGCTGCGTGGCCGCATGGTGGTAGCAGGTGGACTTGGTAAGACTGAAAAAATGGTTTACACATAATGGAAATTAAATCACACTTATTTATTGGGGAAAAAGAAAAAACTGAAAGACAACATAGTCACGTCGGTGTGATAAGTTTCTGCAATACAATTCTTTCCTATGTTCGAAAGGAAGCACATTTTTTTCACTTTCTGACCATATGATGCATTCCACAAAGGTTAAGGAATGGTGTTATAAAGGTTAAAATACTGTAGCTGGTAGGAAGATTTGACTTTCTGGATAGCACCTATGTTGCGTGCTCCAAAACAAAGGCGCTGATTGGCCAAAGAGGAGATCTGTGTATCGCCGATCGATTGCTATTCCTACAGTACCCGGATGTCTGTTACAGCTAATTTGAAATTGAATTTGTCAAACTGAGTCTGAAAGGATCAAACTGAATGTGTTCATTGGACTTCAGTTCCAAACTAATACAAAAATAAATATATCAAAACTATATTTCAAATTATACTCCCGGTATTCAGATTCAGTTTTTTAAATGAAATGTTTCAAATTAAACAATGCAAATTAAAATTGTTATTCAAGTTTAGTTTTTAATACAATTATCCAAGTTTATCTATTCAAATTCAAATATAAATGATTCAAATTCAGTTCCTGCGAGCAAATTTTTTTAGCCTGTACACATTCACGAACTTCTAACCCCGCCCCGGCACCAATCCGCAACACACTCGGTAGGGTGAGGGGTGTGAGTCTCGGTGTGTCTGAACTTGCAAATTCTAACATGTTATGTTCTTCCTTCGCCTTTACATTATGATAATCTACTGACATGCGTTTCTCCTTTACCTACTTATGTGATGAGTATGCTGTGATCTGATTAGGTCATGAGCCCTCTGCACTCGACACAGTGGAGGCTTTTCATCCTTTGAAGAAAAAGTGGGAGCGATTGGCTTCCATGACGTTCCCCCGATGCTCGGCCTCCTTCATCGTCATCAAAGATCGCCTTTTAGTGGTTGGTGGAGTCAACCAGGTACACTGAACATATAGGGCTGTATATAAAATGCAAACATAACTAGATCTGCAGCAGATACTGTTTGCCAGTACATGAATTTAGATTTAGATTTAAATTAGTGGTTGTAATTTTCAATAACACAAAACTTTTGAGCCAGCTTTTAAAATGAATACAAATCTATTGTACATCTACATTGTAGATCAACTTGGGGAATGCAACCTCAGCTCAACTCAGTGTAGGAAATTGGAATTAACTGATACGAGGCTCATTCAGACAGAAAATTTACAATAATAAGACTAAGAATACCACGGAGTTGGAAATTATATCGTCTACTGAGATTATTTTACAATATAGTAAACGTCATTGTTTATGTTGAAGTTGAAGTGACCAACAGTTTGTCTTAACTCTTTATGCTAGTCACAGATCTAATGGATTTGGTCCCCAAAGATGCACTTTGGGTATCTTTCAAAGGTAGCGGGCGATGTACACGTGTGCGTGGCTTGTTGGTGGATCTAGTTTTGTATGCGTTTTTGGCAACCATAAGAGATAGTTTCATGCTACATTCACACAGAAATGTCTGACACAACATTAAGTGCAATTGCCTAATTGAATTGGAAAATATGCTTTAATAATACAGTAATCAGTTTTGATTGACACTGACTAAATGTCTTAATTTAACATTACCTCACTAGGGCCGCGGGCGTGCTGGAGCCTATCCCAGCTGTCATCGGGCAGGAGGCGGGGTACACCCTGAACTGGTTGCCAGGGCGACAATGAAGGTCTGGGTTTTGGTAATCCTCAAACCTCTACCCGCACGGGGCGGAGGATTCTTGCACCTGCTTCCAAACCCAGTTGTAACTTACAATCCTGTCCTATACATTCATACTTTTACACATTCACACGAAACTATTAACGTTTTTACAAACCCACGGAAACACGGAATTCAAGTACGTACAGGACTCCGCCGTCCTCACGGAATTTCTCGGACTCCGTCGTCCCTCTTTTACTTGCCAGTGACTGGTATTACCCTAGGTTTATTCTTCCGCAGACTTGTTTGTCGCGCAATTCTTTCCATCAAAATTGTCCATAATACTAATGCAAGCTAAGCCAATCTATGATAACTTCTACAATTTATTTAACAGGTGCCCCAACCCCTCTTCTTTCCTAATATTCCGCTTCTTACCCCCCTTATGTCATGGGCTAGCCCATGCGCCTCCTGACTTACCTGACCCAATTCGGTGGATTCTTGGCACGCTCCCCTAACCACCCGCAGCGGCTTGCAATATCTTACCCCTCAGTCGTCCTGTAACTTAAATTTGCGTTAATTTTCATATCATTCCCCTTTTAGTTCCGTACCTCGTAGAGACCCTAGTTCGGACCCGACTGCGTCATCAAATCCATATTAGCCCCCAGACTCTAATAGCTCATTATACCATAGTCACTCTATATTTATTGTTCATGCCAACTTCCATATATCTGTCACTTTTTGAATCATAACTGGCAACCAGTTCAGGGTGTACCCCGCCTCCTGCCCGATGACAGCCGGGATAGGCTCCAGCACGCCCGCGACCCTAGTGAGGAGAAGTGGCTCAGAAGATGGATGGATGGATGGATGATTACAGTTTGCACTGCATTAGAGTGTGTACGTATTGTACAGTGTGAGTACTTTTGCCACCTCTGTAGTGTATGTTGTTTCTCAGGATCTGTTTTTATTTGTTTTTCCTAGGTGCCCAGCTCGGCCCATGAGATTCTGTATGTAAAAGAAGAGGAGTATCTGTAGTCTCATCCAGGATGAATGACGCACATCAGCAGGAGTACCCTTTTTAGTCACAATGTGCTGGAATGGGAACCGTCTTCTTTTCATGCAGCTTATGAGACAACACTGCCCCCGGTTGGGCGTTAATAATACTGCAATGCTCGTTGAGGCATGTCAACAGTAATGCAGATGTCGCTTTTATATACAAATTTAGCTTTCTGAGGAAGTTTTAGTATCTAATGGTTCTACATTGTACGTTGTAGTGCACACGTTTTGTTGCTTATTCCTAGTAATGTGGGGAATTGACAATTTATTACACCGCCACCAGGGCACGTTTCATGCCACCTCCCTTAAATTGACTGCATTTTTTTAGGCTTTTGTAATGGTTAATACATCAGTATGTAGAAGCTCTTTAATGAAACCAATAATAATTATTACTATTGTTATTATTATTCATTCTTTCATTCATCTTCACTTATCCTCACTAGGGTCGCGGGCGTGCTGGAGCCTATCCCAGCTGACTCTGGGTGAGAGGCAGGGTACACCCTGAACTGGTCGCCAGCCTATTGCAAGGCACATATAAACAAACAGCCGGGGTGTACCCCGCCTTCTGCCCGAAGATAGCTGGGATAGGCTCCAGCAGCCCACGACTCTAGTGAGGATAAGGGAAAGAAAATTGATGGATGGATATAAACAAACAATCATTCGCACTCACATTCACACCTATGGGCAATTTAGAGTATTTGATTAACCTACAATACATGTTTTTGGGATGTGGGAGGAAACCAGAGTACCCGGAGAACATGCAAACTCCACACAGGGGAGGTAGGATTTGAACCCGGGTCCTCAGAATATAATTTTTAATATTATTATTATTATCATCCATCCATCCATTTTCCATACTTTATTCTTACAAGGGTCGCGGGCGTGCTGGAGCCTATCGCAGCCATCTTCGGGCGAGAGGCGGGGTACACCCTAAACTGATCACCAGCCAATCGCAGGGCACATATAAACAAACAACCATTCGCGCGCACACATTCACACTTAAGGGCAATTTAAAGTTCTCAATCAACCTACCTTGCATGTTTTTGGGATGTGGGAGGAAACCGGAGTACCTGGAGAAAACCCATGCAGGCACGGGGAGAACATGCACACTCCACACAGGCAGGGCCGGGATTTGAACCCCAGTCATCAGAACTGTGAGGCAGATGTGCTAACCCGTCGTCCACCGTGCCTATTATTATCATTATTATCCATCCATCCATTTTCTGAGCCACTTCTCCTCACTAGGGTCGCGGGCGTGCTGGAGCCTATCCCAGCTGTCATTGGGCAGGAGGCGGGGTAAACCCTGAACTGGTTGCCAGCCAATCGCAGGGCACATACAAAGTAACAACCAGTCGCACTCACATTCACACCTACGGGCAATTTAGATTTTTCAATTGACCTACCATGCATGTTTTTGGGATGTGGGAGGAAAATGGAGTGCCCGGAGAAAACCCACGCAGGCACGGGGAGAACATGCAAACTCCACACAGGCGGGGTCGGGGATTGAACCCAGGTCCTCAGAACTGTGAGGCTGACGCTCTAACCAGTCGGCCACCATCATTATTATTATTATTATTATTATTATTATTATCAGCATGGCACTTACCCTAATTAGGGTCTCGGGTGAGCTGGAGGGAGTCTATTCCTGCTGAATTTTGAGGTGAGAGGCAGGGTACAATCTGGACTAGGAGGCAGGGCACATGTGGATATGCAGGCATCACTGATGGTGTAGTGGTACACTCGCCTGACTTTGATGCGGGCAGCGTGGGTTCAGTTCCCACTCAGTGACGGTGTGAATGTGAGTGCGAATGGTTGTCCGTGTCTATATGTGCTCTGCGACTGGCGACCAGTTCAGGGTGTAGTCTGCCCTTCGTCAGAAGTCAGCTGGGAAAGGCTCCAGCGGCCCGTGACCCTAACCAGGATAAGTGGTGTTAAAAATGGATGGATGGATGGATGTGTATATGCAAACAACCATTCACATTCACACCTTTTACAATTTAGAGTCTTCAATGAACCTAACATGCATGATTTTGGAATGCGTACCTGGAGAAAACACACGCAAGCATCATGGGAATGTGCAATTTCCACACAGGAAAATACGAGCCTTATTATTATTATTATTATTGCTGTCCATTGATAGTCAAATCTGTTTAAAAAAACACCAGAAAAATAGTAAAGCACAGTATCGTTTCTTGATAAGATTTAAAATTATAGTTACTGTCTTGCATTTGTGAATAGAAGGAAATAGTCTTCCTGGTTTAATGTTATTCCTGATTAATGTGTGACTTCTCAAAGAAAGAATTAAATTTGGGTGACTATGAAATTGGTCAAATGTTGAGAGCTCACTGAAAATACTCGATGGAGAGTCCATATAAAGTTCTTCCTGCTTGATGGTCTCTGAGGCAAATAGGTGGTGGTGGTGTAATTAATTTGTTAAGCACCATATTTGAAGATGACATGTTTTCTAGTGTTCTGGTGTATATGCAGTATGTAATTTGTACGAAATCCACATTTTTAAGGTTGGATAGTATGACTGCCATATTACAATACTTAAAATGTTCTCTGAATTTGCATTTGCACTACAGATAAAATTGTCATCAGTATTTCTACTAGATGTATGGAGATACAAAAAATGCTGTGATTGCCACACCCCTCTGTGTTGCAGCAGCCCACATATGTTTGAATGTAGGTATGTTTTAATAACTTGCGTTTCGATACCAGGCAATAGATAAGGGCATATACTACAATAAATTGATTTAGTTACCAAAGCAATACAATTGTCTTTTTCTTTCTTTTCTTTTTCTGGTGGCACAACATTTTACTGAAGTTTCTCGTCTCTAATACACTCTCCTGTATAATATGTAACTCCAAAATTGACTCCAGAATTCAGGAAAACACCATGTACCTACATATATATTTCTACTAGATCAGGGGTGTCAAACTCATTTTTGTCTCGGGCCGCATCGCAGTTATGATTTCCATCAGTGGGCCATTAGAACAGTGAAACCATATACATTTTAATCACCAAATCATATTATTACACAACAAATTGAGGGATAACTAGTTTTGAAATCAGAAGACAAGGATAATAGATTGTTCAAGTATTGTTTAAGTTACTGTATAATAAGGGTTTGGTAACAGAAACATTTCAATATCTCAACATTATTGTTTATTATGATGACACTTTGGAATTTAGGTACAGATTTCAGCAAAAAGAACGGAAGTTGACGAGCATGATTTGCTTTCGCGGGCCACATAAATGATGTGGCGGGCCGCATCTGGCTCCCGAGCCTTGAGTTTGACACCTATGTACTTGATGGTACCGACGTACAACTCCAATTCCAATGAAGTTGGGACGTTGTGTTAAACGTAAATAAAAACAGAATACAATGATTTGCAAATCATGTTCGACCTATTTTTAATTGAATACACTACAAAGACAAGATATTTAATGTTCAAACTGAAAAACTTCATTGTTTTTAGCAAATGATCATTAACTTATAATTTTATGGCGGCAACCCATTCCAAAAAAGCTGGGACAGGGTCATGTTTACCACTGTGTTACGTCACCTTTTCTTTTAACAACATTCAATACATGTTTGGGAACTGAGGACACTAATTGTTGAAGCTTTATAGGTGGAATTCTTTCTCATTCTTGCTTGATGTACAGGTTCAGCTGTTCAACAGTCCAGGGTTTCCGCTGTCGTATTTTACCAGAACCAGAATCAGAATCATCTTTGCTTGTGAATGACTGAGCAATTCAGGGAAGCTCCTTTTATACCCTATCATGGCACCCACCTGTTCCAAATTAGCTTGTTCACCTCTGAGATGTTCCAAACAGGTGTTTGATGAGTGTTCCTCAACTTTCTCAGTCTTTTTTGCCAACTGTCCCAGCTTTTTTGGTACGTGTTGCAGCCATAAAATTCTACGGTAATGATAATTTGCGAAAAACAATAAAGTTTATCAGTTTAAACATTAAATATCTTGTCTTTGTAGTGTATTCAATTAAATACAGGTTGAACATGATTTGCAAATCATTGTATTCTGTTTTTATTTGTGCATTTTATTCTGTTTTTATTTATACACAACATCCCAACTTCATTGAAATTGGGGTTGTATAATGTATGTATACTTATATATATATATATATATATATGGGTATATTGTATTCATATATATTATACTGTGTACGAAATATAAGTATACCTATGTATGTCTACCTATGTATAATGTTCACCATCGATTTGCTACTATCCATCCATCCATCCATTTTCCTTCTGCCGACTGGTTAGAGCGTCAGCCTCACAGTTCTGAGGACCCGGGTTCAATCCCCGGCCCCGCCTGTGTGGAGTTTGCATGTTCTCCCCGTGCCTGCGTGGGTTTTCTCCGGGCACTCCGGATTCCTCCCACATCCCAAAAACATG
This sequence comes from Phycodurus eques, assembly GCF_024500275.1. Classification (NCBI taxonomy): domain Eukaryota; kingdom Metazoa; phylum Chordata; class Actinopteri; order Syngnathiformes; family Syngnathidae; genus Phycodurus; species Phycodurus eques. The sequence continues at coordinate 8,723 of NW_026904229.1, read as the reverse complement.
CATTAATTGGAGACTCAACAAATTGTAGGTGTGATTGTGAGTACGAATGGTTGTTTGTTTGTCTGTGCCCTGCGATAGGCTGGCAACCAGTTCAGGGTGTACCTCGCCTCCTGCCCGATGACAGCTGGGATAGACTCCAGCACGCCCGTGACCCTAGTGAGGAGAAGCGGCTCAGAAAATGGATGGATGGATGGATATATAAATTGGTAACATTAGACATTACATACAGTGGGTACGGAAAGTTTTCAGACCCCCTTAAATTTTTCACTCTTTGTTATATTGCAGCCATTTGTTAAAATCCATCCATTCATGCTCATCACCTGTCCAATACAGTCCCAACAGTGAACAGTTTTGTAATAAATCTGCACAAATTTCAACATTTCAGTTTTTTTCCTGTCAATACAATTCGTCTTGGACTTTAGTGGTATTGTGGTCGTTCTAATGTACAATTCTTAAGTCAGCCACCAATTGTGCAAGTTCTCCCACTTAAAAAGATGACAAAGGCCTGTAATTTTCATCATCAGTATACCTCACCTATGAAAGAAAAAAAATCCAGAAAATCAAATTGTCTGATTTTTAAAAAATGTATTAGCCAGTCTCCAGATCTCAACCCTATAGAAAATCTTTGGAGGGAGTTGAAAGTCTGTGTTGCCCAGCGACAGCCCCAAAACATCCCTGCTCTAGAGGAGATCTGCATGGAATGGGCAAAAATACCAGCATCAGTGTGTGGAAACCTTGTGAAGACTTACAGAAAATGTTTGAATTCTGTCATTGCCAACAAAGGGTATGTAACAAAGTATTGACATGAACTTTTGTTATTGACCAAATACTTATTTTAGACTGTAATTTGCTAGTAAAGTCTTTAAAAATCTGTGATTTTCTGGATTTGTTTCTTCTTATTTTGTCTCTCATTGGTGAGGTATACCTATGATGAAAATTACAGGACTCAATACTTTTTTGCCCCACTGTAGGTCAAGTGTGTGTCTGTTGGTAGGGGTGCATCCGGGGATTTCATCCATCCATTTTCTGAGACGCTTTTCCTCACTAGGGTCACGGGCGTGCTGGAGTCTATCCCAGCTATCATCGGGCAGGAGGCGGGGTACACCCTGTACTGGTTGCCAGCCAATCGCAGGGCACATACAAGCAAACAACCATTTGCACTCACATTCACACCTACGGGCAATTTAGCGTTGTCAATTAACCTAACATGCATGTTTTGGGGATGTGGGAGGAAACCAGAGTGCTCGGAGAAAACCCACGCAGGCACAGGGAGAACATGCAAACTCCACACAGGCGGGGCCAGGGATTGAACCCCGGTCCTCAGAACTGTGAGGCAGACGCTCTAACGAGTCGTCCCCACCGTGCCGCGCTCCGGGGATTTCAGTGAAAATAAAATATCACTTTGGGCCGCACCACTTCAATGCTGCAAATTTAAAATGCTGTACTATTTTCTCAGGTCCCTGTCACTCATGGGCCCTTAGAATCATCATCACTTGGGCTCCCTTACTATCAGTCTGTTGGCTCAGCAGCTCCTTTGAAGTTTTATTTTACTCGAGCGCTATAGCTTATTGCACTTAGAGCGCAGTGAAGACATGCATGAGCGCAGTGAAGACATGCATGAGTGAGACCGCCATCACAACACTGGCCTCCAGAGGTCAGAGGAAATCATAATATGGTTGCACTTCCTGGCAATATATGCAATGTCAGGCGTCTTGCTCAGTTGCCATCACACAACCACACGTTTTTTAAAGTGTCATTTACATACTGCAAGGTCTAAATAATAACACGTGCAGTATAAACAAAATATACATCCCAAACCTTTAACAAAAGTAAAAGTAAAAATGTGGTGTGCTATTTTTGTGTTTGTGTTATCTGTTTTCACAATGAGGACACTGCTTTAGTAGATGATAACAATCAGTGATAATAAATGTTTGTAAAGAGTGGATTCTCCTCAAATGAAATGTAATATACAGTGTGTGTATATATCAGAATCATCTTTATTTGCCAAGTATGTCAGAAACACACAAGGAATTTGTCTCCAGTAGTTGGAGCCACTCAAGTACAACAACAGACAGTCAATTGACAGAGAATACTTTTGAGACATAAAGACATAGAAAACACAGTCACTGAGCAATAAAAGGTTACCAGTAATGTGGTAATGCCAGTACCATTTTTTATTGTTTTTCTTTTTTTGACAATGTGCAAAAAGATGCTCTACCAATTAGAGCAGTTTGAAATGACTAAAAAAAACAGTGCTGTTTAATGACCATTTGCAAAGGGCGCAGAGACTTCAGGAAATGTGTGCAGTTTAAAGTGACTAGTAGTGCGATAATAATCTGGGACAATGTCAATTGTGCAATTGTGTTTCAGATGCAACTCAGTCACATGAGTGGCCAGTACAATGAGTGCATGAGTAATGTATAATTGGCTCAACAGAGATGTGACAACAAACTCAAGACACAAATAGCAGCATGTTGCAATGGAATTGTAAATTCACTGTTTAAGAAGTTAATGGTAAGCTGTTGGAGTGTCTGCTTGTTTTCGTTTGCATTGATCGATAGCACCTACCTGAGGGAATGCGCTGGAAGAGGTGGTGACCAGGATGTGGAGGGTCCAAGAGGATTTTGCATGCTCTTGTCTTAGTTCTGCCAGCATACAAGTTCTCAAGGATAAGTAGGGGCATATTGACAATCTTTTCAGCAGTTTTGATTGTCAGTTGCAGTCGGAGTTTGTCCTTTTTTGTAGCATCACCAAACCAGACTGTGATGGACGAACACAGGACTGATTCCATTACTGCAATGTAGAACTGCCTCAAAAGCGCCTGTGGCGGGCCGTGCTTCCTCAGAAGCCGCAGGTAGTACATCCTCTGCTGGGCCATTTTGATGATGGAGTTGATGTTGACCTCCCACTTCAGGTCCTGAGAGACTGTAATTCCCAAGAACTTGACGGTCTCGACGGTTGACACAGGGCAGTTGGACAGCGTGAGGAGCAGCTGTGGCGAAGGATGCCTCCTGAAGTCCACAATCATCTCTACCGTCTTGAGCGTGTTCAGCTCCAGGTTGTGTCGCCCGCACCACAGCTCCAGCCGCTCCGCTTCCTGTCGATATGCAGACTCGTCACCGTCCTTGATGAGGCCGATGACAGTGGTGTCATCTGCAAACTTCAGGAGCTTGACAGTCGGGTTCTCTGAGGTGCAGTCGTTCGTGTAGAGAGAGAAGAGCAGCGGAGAGAGGACACAACCTTGGGGCGCCCCAGTGCTGATGCTGCGTGTGGATGAGGTGGCCTCCCCCAGCCTGACCTGCTGTGTCCTGCCCGTCAGAAAGCTGTAAATCCACTGGCAGATGGCAGGTGAGACGCTGAGCTGGAGAAGCTTGGTTGAAAGGAGTTCAGGGATGATGGTGTTGAACGCTGAGCTGAAGTCCACGAACAGGATCCTCGCGTAGGTCCCTGCACTGTCGAGGTGTTCTAGGATGTAGTGCAGTCCCATGTTGACTGCATCATCCGCAGACCTGTTCGCAGTATTGAGTAAAAGCACCCTTTTGTGTCGAGGACAGCAATGCTGTAAGAGCAGATCCCAAAAAATAGACTCTAGATAAAACGTCCAAAAATAATTTTTAATTTAACAAAATAGCATGTGATGGCGAGACATACTAAGCCAAAGGGACTCACAACCAGAGAGAATAAAAAAACGGATAACACAGGGGGACACGACAAAAGGTCCGTGTGGTAAACGATATACTCGTAGAGTAACTAAATTAAGACACATGACAAACGGCGGCGGCGAACACAGGGCAAAAACGGGTGAATATTCCGACGCCCGCACACTGTCACGGTGCCCCCTAAAACGGCTGATGATTACAATTCACGACAGGTGCGTCACCGATGTCAACGCCCGCCATCGCTCACCCAGACACTGCAACACAAAGAAAAACAATTGGAAAAACAGGGCCATGAAATTTTGAGCTAATACAGCCATGAGTCTTTTGGGGAATGATGCAACACGTTTTTCACACCTGGATTTGGGGATCTGCCATTCCTCCTTCCAGATCATCTCCAGTTCTGTCAGGTTGGATGGTGAACGTTGGTGGGCAGCCATTTCAGGTCTTTCCAGAGATGCTCAATTGGGTTTAATTCAGGGCTCTGGCTTGGACATTCAAAAACAGTCACGGAGTTGTTCTGAAGCCACTCCTACTGTATTTTAGCTGTGTGCTTAGGGTCATTGTCTTTTTTGAAGGTTATGAGCACTCTGGAGAAGGTTTTCGTCCAGGATATCCCAGTACTTGGCCGCATTCATCTTTTCTTCAATTACAACCAGTCTCCCTGTCCCTGCAGCTGAAAAACATACCGATAGCATGATGCTGCCAGCACCATGCTTCACTGTTGGGACTGTATTGGACAGGTGATGAGCAGTACCTGGTTTTTGAAACACATGCCACTTAGAATAAAGCCAAAAATTTCTATCTTGGTCTCATCAGACCAGAGAATCTTATTTCTAACCTTCTTGGAATCCTTCAGGTGTTTTTTTTTTTAGCAAACTACATGCAGGCTTTCACGTGTCTTGCACTGAGGAGAGGCCTCCGTCGAACTACTCTGCCATAAATCCCAGACTGGTAGAGGGCTGCAGTGATGGTTGACTTTCTAGAACTTTCTCCCATCTCTGGAGCTCAGCCACAGTGACCTTTGGGTTCTTCTTTACCTCTCTCACCAAGGCTCTCCCCCCTCAATTGCTCAGTTTGGCCAGCTCTAGGAAGGGTTCTGATCGTCCAAAACCTCTTCCATTTCAGGTTTATGGAAGCCACTGTGCTCTTAGGAACCCTAAGTGCAGCAGAATGTTTTTTGTAACCTTGGCCAAATCTGGGCCTGGCCACAAATCTGTCTCTGAGCTCTTTAGGCAGTTCCTTTGACCTCATGATTCTCACTTGCTCTGACATGCACTGTGAGCAGTAAGGTTTGATATAGACGGGTGTGGCACAGCAGAGGGTCTGAATACTTATGGCTGTGTGATATTTCAGTTTTTTTATCTATATATAATAAATCAGCAAAAATTGCAACAATAAAAAAAATGTCTGCCAATATGGGGTGCTATGTGTAAAGTAATGAGGAAAAAATTAACTGAAATGATTTTAACAAATGGCCGCAATATAACAAAGAGTGAAAAACTTAAGGGGGTCTGAAAACTTTCCGTACCCACTGTACATGGTGTTTTTTTATTCATTCAAATGTGGCGGGCTTGAAGACATGTTTTGGGCCTCTTTAGTGGGTTAATGACTCTGTACCTATGTCCCAAATGTTTAATATTTGTTTAAGTGCAATTTTTGCCAATAGAGCCTGAGTCTTATTGATTTACATTTTTTATTCATCTTGGGTATTTTATTTATTGTTCTAAATTATAATGCCAATATTCAATGTTCTATTACACATACACGTACACTTGTGCAACCACATTCTCCCACTTGTTCATTTTTACTTTCTCTCTAAAAGTGAGTTGTATACTCTAGGTTACATATCACATTAATGGTAGAGAAAGTTTTGCAATAGTTAAACAGTTAAAATTTTTTTTATATCATGAAAAACTGGCATGAATAGGTGTGTAAAATATGTCTACTCAGTCAAGTTTAACATAATTAAAGTAATAGCTGCGTACAACCAAATTGTGAACGACAGTACCCATTGGGATATTCACCCCCATCAGTGTCTTTTGCACAGTATGAGATATAAAAGAATGCGTTGGCGCCATTGCATTGCTGTGAATAATTTCCACTTGTTGTGGATGTCTGCCAAAAGGTCTTATTCGATCTGGACACAAGGTTTCCAATTCACCGGTTGCATAACTTGTTGGAACATGAGTGTTTGCCCAGTAAAATGTTACGTAGGTAGTTTGTTTGTCCTTACATGTGCACCGATCCAGCTTGGGAATTGTTGTTTTTGAACGCTAAATTTATTCTTTTATGAGTTGGAAATGGAATTAGGGACTACAGTTTCATTTTCAGCCGCCAAGCCACAGGCGCCATATTGCAAAATTCGCATGGACACAAGTTAATCGAGTTGCTGTTAACCATTTTTCCAGAAAGCCTGCAGTTGAAGTAGTTGAAAACTAAAACTACAGACGCGGTCCAATAATACCAGTCTGTGTTTTATCTGTGAAATACTGTATAATGTTCTATAATAAACTTCCAAATTCACACCTGGGCATCTGGTGTTCTTTCTTAGGAAGAGTGTCACACATACATACATTTCATAAATCAGACTCACAGTCTGAAGGTGAGTGAATCACTTCACTATCTGTGACATGTTTCAGATCATCAGTTTTTCAGAGGCTGTCAAAGAAATAAAGAAGGGGGTCTTTCTTTTAAGGGAGTGTGATGAGTTTATATTTGCTTTTTTTAATCATGTATCTAAGTAATTCCAGTATATGGTATAATCACCCAGATGCATACACCCATGCTTAAGGGTAGCTAGTATGAAAAATACAGGAGCAATTTCATGATCTTTTTGTCTGTGGCGTGATGATGTGTTTTGTTTTTTAATGGCTAAGCTATGTGCAGGCTGCAAGATGTTACTCTTTAGTCACCCATGAACGCAAAACAATTCACTCCCAGCATCACAAACTTGAACAAAGGAAAAGCTAGTTAATTTGTAAGGGTGTTCGTTACTTTCTAACATATTTTTTTCCATTCACAACGAAATGTGTATTGACCAGCAGCAGCATGATGCAAGCCCCAACAGCATCTGGAAAATCATTCATTGCAAGAGTTTTTGGGGGCATAATACATTTCTTTGAAATTATTTTATCGCTTTAACATGAACACAAAGAAATATTAAAACTGTATCAGGAAGCGTCATTTTTATTTAGACAGTATAAACACACAATAGTGGGGTGTATTTGCTTTAATTAATAATTGCAAATCAACATGACGACACGCTGCCAGTAATTTTGGTAGGTTGGCCACTCCTAGGTTCTATATAACAGTTGTATTAGGCTCACTCTAGAAAAGAAAAACAAATAAGAATAAAGTCATAATCTCATCATGGGAAAGAGAAGGAAGGATATACATATGAGAGGCAGTTGCCTGCATAAATATGAGCAATGCAGAGGATCTCATCCAGCAGGCTGGATCATCAATCAGTAATGCCAATGAAATGATCTTACCTGATGAGTGTACAGAAAGAATTATTCATTTATAATTGTATGTCAAGTATCGAGAGACAGTGTCTGCTTGGCTCTGACGGATGCACGGTGTGTGTGGTAATCTTGACAGTTTAAAGCTGGCAAATGTATGCACACAGGAAATACACAGACGGATTGCATACATTTGAACTCTTCCCGTGTGACATAAAACCAATCAAGTCATTACATGTTGGGCCTAGTAGTGTTAATAGTGAAGCACAGCAGATTACTGAAAGGGTTATTTGTGTACTTGTAGGCCAAAAGTGGCAATAGTAGTGGAAATTAACACATTATTACTAAGCAGTGATGCCAGTAGCACGTTACAAAATAATGCGTTACTTCCAAAAACCGGCAGTTTGAGAAATGAGCAAAGTAAATTGTTACTTTTCCCGGGAAAGTAATTAGATTTCAAACCAACTAGGGTTACTTTTGCGTCATCAATGTCTCTCACCAAATACTAATTTGTAGCTGGTGATTCGACCATAGAGCAGTCCAGATGTGCAGAAGCATTAAACCCAAACTCTTCTTTTCAACAAACAGAAGAAAGTGATTGGGAAGTGATTGTTTATTACACAATGCACAGTGTAGTGTATATTGGCGTTGGATAAAATTGTATTTATTTAAGAAATACATTTGTTGAAGGTGAACGCCTGCGTTCACTTCTGGTTTAGTTCGATATACGTTTAATGTTAGAATCAAACTAATTTTGTTAGAATCAAACTAATTTTGTCTCGAAAGGGCACCATCAAACAAAGAAAAGGGGAGGGAGAGGGGTGGCAGGACAGCTGAGCCGTGCCTAGGTAGGCCTCAGCATGAGGAACCAAGAGCGAGAAGAACCAAAAGCCAAGATGAGGCGGGAGTCAAAAGTTAAATACCCCGGCAGCGTGTCTAAGGGACAGTGAAAATGGAGAAGACCATGCCCATCGACTTGAATTTTAGTCTACAATTTAGCCATATAAATGGTGTAAAAATCATATATTAATATAAAATACTCCCAACTTTGTACTCTTCCTCATAGAGCACATAGAATGGTTCTTTAAACTTTAGTCTTGGCACATCAACGACTTATTGTTCAATCCAACATTTGTACTGTTTGGCTTCAAATCAAGACGAACAGCTCTCAGAGCCTTGCAGCTGGACCTGTGAACTGACACATTGACACAGGGATCAAGGCATACATTTGGAATATTTCTGTAGAGTTTGTGAAATATCAAAACAGACATTTATCTCGAGTTAAAGAAACCCCGAATGGGAGTCCACACATTGCAGTAACTCTAAAATGTCATCCGTGCTCCAGCAATATTGGTGGCTGAGAGAGAGTCTAACCTTTTGGTCGCTCTGTCACTTCAAAAGAAGGAAAGCATTCTTTGATGTCTGGAATCCAGATTTGACGGGAAGGTGGTAATAAGTTTAAGATCCGGCTGAGATACCCAGGCGTCCTTTGGTGGCCGTCTCGCACAGCGGGGCGGCTTGGGAGAATGCAGTTTATCAAGTTGTTGGGGGGGGTGCGAGCAGTGACAACCAGGCCACAGTCACTACAACAGTGAGGGTATAG